>NW_007259593.1:832772-846517 GCF_000164805.1 Carlito syrichta
AGTCTGGGCGACAGAGTGAGACTCCAACTCAAAAAAAAACAAACAAACAAAAAACCTCATCCAGGGACTATTGCACTGTGGCCACGTGCCCCTTCTCGGATGGGGTCTGTGTGTCCCAGGAAGTGAGACACATTTGGGGTCTGAAAATATAACAGTGAAGTACCAGTTCTGTCTTGCCTCCTGCCCTATGGAGAACTCAGTAACCCAGGAAGCACCAACTCTGCACACCAAAATACACACCAAGTATTCTTGTTGCAAGGATGACCCTTGTAATGCGGGGGTTCTGGCAGTGGGTAGCACCTGGGCCCCGTTCAGGGGGCTCCTGTTCAGCCCGGGGTCAGGCCTCTGGGCGGCCCAGCTGTGATGGCCTTTCTGTCCTCCTCATCCCATGGATACCTGTGCATAGCGGGCTCCTTAGTTTGGGGCCACTTTAGCACTGGGTTGCAGATATTCTGGTGTGGTTTTTCAGTCATAAGTTTCGGTAAAGGATGAGGTCAGGGTAGAGGAGGCAATTCCCTGTCAGGTGACTCTGGAAAGTCCCTGGTAGGAAAACTCAATTGTTTGCTTAGACTCACCCATTCTCCGAGTTCAGAACCCTCAATCCATACTCCCTGCAATGCCACTTCTTTTTTTTTTCTTTTTGAGTTGGAGTCTCATTCTGTCACCCAGACTGGAGTACAGTAGCATGCTCCCGGCCACCACAGCCTCGACCTGCTGGACTCCGGCGATCCTTCTGCCTCAGCCTTCCAAGTAGCCAGAACTACAGGTGCACACTACCACGCCCAGCTAATTTTTTTGATTTTTTGTAGAGATGAGGTCTCGCCAAGTTCCCCGAGTGGGTCTCAAACCCGCAGGCCCAGGTAATCCACTCACCTCGAACTCCCAAAGTGCTGGGATTACAGGCCGAGTCACCAAGCCCGGCTAATGCCACTTCTTAAAAACAGCCTGGTCTTAGCCCAGGGCCATAGGAAGACCACAGGCCAGAGTAGGAGTCCAAGGTTCCATTCCAGTTGCCACTAACTCACTGAGGAGCCAGGGCCACATTCCTTACCACTCTAGGCCACCTTTGTCCAAGCACTGAGGGAACTCAAGTCTCTGGGGACCCTGAAGGCCTCCCACACATGGTGAGAGCACCCACCTCCCAAGGTCAATAAATACCTCTTTGCTCACTCAAGGAGAAAAAAAAAAAAAGCATAGGCTCTGGGGCCGACTGCCTAAGGAACAGATCCCAGCTGCCCCTGTACCTGCCGGATGCCCTCCCTATGTTTTTCCAGGGTCTTCCTTAGTCAATGAGGACAGCAGACAGCGGCCTGTCTTGTGCACATGGTTGTCCAATCCCTGTCTTTCCATCTGTGATGAAAGGTGTGGGCCTCTCCTGTGTGGTTTCAGGGGGGCTTGCCTTCCCTCCTGGCAGTAGAGAGCCCTGGTCTGTGGTTCTTCCAGGGACTCCACACTGTCTGGTCCCTTCCTTGGTCTTCATGCTTTCTGGAGAAATTTCCTTTATGTTTTTCTTAATTTTACTTCCTTTAGATCAGTAGACATATCTATCTTTGGCTGCCTGTGAAAGCCTCTCCATACCTAAATAAAAAGTCAAATTCATTCTCTCTCCTTTCTCCAAATCACTTCCATTACTTGCCCCGTCTCTGACAGTTCACCAGCACCTATTGAGCATTTACAGTACCTAAAGAACTATGCCAGTAGTGAAGTAGCTGGCAAAGTTATCCTGAAATTTGCATTCCTAAAGCTTCCTTTAACTAATGATCTTTATCAGTGAGGGAGAAAGAGGAGTGACAGTAACTGTAAAATATAAATTGAGAAAAGATGCCTTCCATGGTCCACTTTACTTCTAAAACATGTACTTGGGGGCCAGGTGTGGTAACTCATGTTTGTAATCCTAGCAATCCTTGTGCTTCAAGAGGTGGAGGAAGGAGAATTGCTTGAGGCCAGGAGTTGGACACCAGCCTGGGAAAAATAATGAGACCCTCACCTTTATAAAACAAAAACATGCCAGGCACAGTGGCTCACGCCTGTAATCCCAGCACTTTGGGAGGTGGAGGCAAGAGGATTGCCTGAGCCCAGGGGTTCAAGACCAGCCTGGGCAACTTTGTGAGACCTCATTGCTTCAGTAAATCAAAAAATTAGCTGAGCGTGGTGGTGCACACCTATAGTTCCAGCTACTTGGAAGGCTGAGGTGGAAGGATCATCTGAGCCCAGCAGGTCGAGGCTGTGGTGGCCATGAGTGTGCCACTGCACTCCAGTCTGGGCAACAAGAGAGAGACTCCAACTCAAAAACAAAAACAAAAAAGACAGACACACACACAGAGAAATGCAGGCGAGGGGGAGGGGGGCAGAAAGAGGAATTTAGGAATTTTACATTTAAGATACTACAGTAAAGGTAGCAGGAAGACACAGCTGATTTTTTTTCTTTTTTTGACTTGGAGTTTCACTCTGTCGCCCAGGCTGGAGTGCAATGGCACACTCACGCTACAACAGCCTCAATCTACTGAACTCATGCAATCCTTCTGCCTCCAAGTAGTTAGGACTACAGGCATGAGCCATCATGCCTGGCTAATTGTTTTGATTTATTGTAGAGACCAGGTTTCACCAAGTTGCCCAGGATGGTCTCGAACCCCTGGGCTCAGACAATCCTCTCGCCTCAGCCTCCCACAGTGCTGGGATTACAGTCGTGAGCCACTGTGCCCAGTTAACAACTTTGCCCTTTTTTTTTCCTGTGAGTAACTGGGAAGACTAAATGGTGCCATAGGCAAGATGCCCTGAGATCACTACCAACGTTACAGTCCTGGTAAATGCTTGGCCGCTATCTCTCAATGCCAATAAATCAAGAGGCAGTGAACTGGCAGAAAGTTTATTTCTGAATTCAGAATTCAGGGAGACAGAACCCAGCTCCTGGCATTTCTAGAACTGATCTGCTTGCCCCTTAGATTTCACAGTCTGTTTTTGTAAGTTTAGGGTTGCTGGTACCTATACATTGACTAAGTGACTGACAGAGCATTGTATAGAACTTAAGTTACAACTGCGTTTTGTCAATAGTAACATTTATGGTCCACATTTCCTGATGCCAGTTACCAAAAGGTAGCTCACAGTGTTATCAGTAACACCAAACTGAAGAGCTGATCAAGCTTACCACAAAGTAATGGAATTATCAGAGCCTATTACAAAGTAAAACATTATTCACTACAACATATTGTTGATTAGTAGTTATAACATGCAGAAAGTTATGGAAATTACAAGGCTTGTGGTCACATGGGTGCTAGATTTTCAAATCTATGACCATGATAAAAGGGAGTGAATTAGTTGAGTGAACTTAGTCTTCAGAGAGGTTAAGGATTCTTTGAAGTGACCTAACAGGGAATTTATAGAAGATAAGGGAATACGCTTCTTTTGCTAATTCTCAGGGGTGTAGGTACTTACAGGCCTGCCCAAAAGTTATGCCTTTCTTTAAGTGTTGTGGTAATATGGACAGACAATAGTGGGTTTCCTATCACCTTGAAGCCGGGAGTTCAAGACCAGCCTGGACAATATGGTGAGACACCATCTCAAACAAACAAAAAAATTAACTGAGTGTGGTGGTGCGCGGCTGCAGCTGTAGTCCCAATTGTTCTGGAGGCTACTGCAGGATTGCTTGAGCCCAGGAGTTCAAAGTTGCTGTGAGCTACGAACCTATGACCACACCACTACCCTTTAGCTTGTGTGACAGTGAGACCCTGTCTCTAAAAAAAAAATTCTTATTTTCTAAATCTCATTATTGAAGGTTGACAAGTATGTGAACTCCTTTCTGTTGCTCGGGAAATCTGGGTCTCATGGTAAGTATGGTGTAAGAAATATATTTGGTCTCTGTCCTTCCCACAGAACACCCCAACCCCTTAGAATTCCTAGGTGATAGAAGTGTCTTCGTTATTCATCACAACTGGGCTTATGCTAATGAGGTGACTTTGGCCTTGAGATGGGGGCTGGGCTGGTTGCCTGAAAGACCAAGTGATTAGAGTTGAAATTTTGCCTATTGACCTCTGGAATGGAGGAGGGGGCTGGAGATTAAGCTGTATAAGATCGCCCAAGTGAGCTCTGACGAGCTGCCTTGAGGGCGGGCTGTCCAGAGAGGGCCTCAAAGCTCCATGTCCACTCCCTCTCATCATACCTTGCCCTATGCCTCTCTTCCATCTGCTTGTTCCTGAGTTGCAGCCTTTATAATAAACTGATAAACATAAGTAACATGTTGCTCTGACATCTGTGACTCATTCTAGCAAATTATTGACCCCAAGGATGGGGTTGTGAGAACCTTGATTTATAGCCAGGGGGTCAGAAGTATGGGCATGCCACTGGTATTGAAGTGAGAGCGGTCTTGTGGGATTGAGCCCTGAAATTGTGGGATCTGACACTAACTCCAGGTAGATAGTGTCAACGTTGAATTCAATTGTATACAGTGTAGGATACCCAGCTGGTGTCAGAAAATTCGTTGGTGTGGGAAAAAAACCCCACACATCTGTGTCAGAAGTGTTTTGTGTGAGAGTAAACAGTGATTTCCCAAAGCACAAATCCTAAAAGGCAAAATCCTTGATCTCTCAACCCTTAGTCCTTAAGATATGGGCAAAGGCCTGGGTGTTGGCCAATCAGATACTTAATGAAAGGACATAGCCCAAAATAGAGTGTCTCTGGTCTCCTTGAGCTCATACACAACAATAATCCTTTCCCAGAACCCTGGGAAAGTCACGGGGACATTGAGAACAACATCTCCTAAGAATGTGTCTTTAGCTACAAGCCCTGCCTTTCTCATCTATGTGACTGACCCACCCACCCATCCAGTCCTCAGAGAGACAAGAAACAGACCCCATCACCATGGTGTCAGCTCCAATGAATACTTTCCTCCCCCCCGCCCCAAGTTTTAAAAACCCCTAGTCTCAAGCACTTGCCACCATGCTTTCTGTAAGTTTTGGCACCTTCTCCAGTCTTGGAGAGGTGGATCCACCCTCTCTCTCTCTCTATTCTACTTTCTAAATGACTGGACAAAAGACCAAAATAGATTCGATATAGCCAAAGAGCAGCCATTTAAACATTGCTTAGTTTTGTCCTGTCTTCTTAGCAGTTCACTTTAATTTACCCTCTAGTTATTAGCCAAGGACAGAACTGATTTCCCAGAGACAGCTACTGATAATTGTCTTACAACACTCCACCCCCAAGCCTGCTTTGTACGATTAACTTTTCTTTTTTTTGTTTGTTTTTTTGAGTTGGAGTCTCACTCCGTTGCCCAGACTCGAGTGCAGTGACCTGCTGGGCTCCGGTGATCCTTCCGCCTTAGCCTTCGGAGTAGCCAGAATTACAGGCGCACGCTACCACGCCCGGCTGATTTTTTTTTTTTATTATTGTAGAGATGAGGTCTCGCCTGCCCAGGCGGGTCTCGAACCCGCGGGCTCAGGCAGTCCACTCACCTCAGCCTCCCAAAGGCGTGGGATTACAGGCTGGGCCACCGAGCCCAGCTACCATTTACTTTTCTATCCCTTGTTTGTCCTTCAACCCTGAAGAACCAGGATAACCTATCTGTTGTAATCAGTGCTTCATGACCTACGTGACACAAACAGACCTCATCACCATGGCAACAGTCATGTGACTAACTCACCCATTTGGCTGCTGTCCATCACTGTGAAGTCGGTACCTGTGCTTACCTGTCCCATTCATGAAGATGTAAAACAGACTACTACTTAATCACCTTAACATCCTGCCCCCATAAAAAAAAAAAAAGGGTTAAAAAGCATTCAACCTCAAGCAGCCATGACCATTGCTTTTGTTAGGCTCTGGCCTGGCCATGTGGCTCTTTGAGCTATGGCTGGGCCATACTTATGTTTTCTAAGCTTTGGACCTCTCCCCTGTCTTGGGGAGGTGAATCTCATCTCTTTCTTTCTAATCTACTGTCTAAATAAACTATATTTTCCAATCTAATTTTTGTGTGATTCTTTGCATCTTACCCACAGCATCGGCTCAGCACACTGGCCCACTGACCTAACAATCCTCCCAGACCTAACACTAACTAAACTACATTTCCTAATCTAATTTCTGTATAATTCTTTGCCATTGCTATGGCACTGGCCCACTGACTTAACACTGAAGCCTATGCCTTCAGGTGTACAGTGAGTGACAAAAGGACAAATAGTCGGCAACTCCTTACACCTATAGCAGCAGCATCAGCATCCAGGGTCCAGAGGGGAGGAAACAGTAGCAATGGGGCAATGGCCAACAGTATCAATGCTGTGTCCTGATCAGGCTGTTGCTGAGCAAGACTTGAGCTGTGGTTTTGTCTCTCAGCGGCCCTCAACTCCTGTCTATTGTATGAACCTGGCTTTCCAGCCTACTGTTGAATCTCTGAGCTACACAATATCCATTATTGTATCAGACCATTTTGCATTACTATAAAGGAACACTTGGGGCTGGGTAATTTATAAAGAAAAGAGGTTTATTTTGGCTCATGGTTCTGCATGGTGGGCAGGCATCTGCTTTTTTTTTGAGTTGATCTCTTACTCTGTTGTCATGGCTGGATGCAGTGAGTGGCACGATCACAGCATCCTACAGCGGCCGCCTTGGCTCAGGCAATCCTTTTGCCTCAGCCTCCCAAGTAGCTGGGAATATAGGTATGCATCACCATGCCTGGCTGTTTTTGATTTTTTTTTTTTTGTAGACAAAGTCTCGCTAAGTTGCCCAGGCTGGTCTCAAGCAATCTTCCATCGTGGCCTCCCAAGTGTTGGGATTATGGGAGTGAGCCACCATGCCAGGCCCACATCTGCTTCTGATGAGGCCTCAGAAAGCTTACAGTCACTATGGAAGGAGAGGGGAGAAGCAGGCATGTCACACACATGGTGAGAGGAGAAGCAAGAGAGAAGGGAGGTGCCACACTCTTTTATCAACCAGCTCTTGTGTGAACTAATGGAGAACTCACTCATTACCACGAGAACAGTACCAAGCCATTTATCAGGGATCTGCCCTCATGACCCAAACACCTCCCACTAGGCCCCACCTCCAACACCGGGGCTCAATTTCAACATGAGATTTGAAGGGGACAAATAACCAAACTATATCAATCACCATGGACTTTCTTTCAAGCTTTGGTTTGCAACCCAAGAATTCTGACTAGCTGTGTGAACTTAGGCAGATTACTTTCTCTCCCTGTAGACAAAGTTATATGGGACTGATAACAGCCACTGTGTCTGCTGCCCATATATGGGGTGAACTCCTTTTTCCCAAAGAGAAGCTCCCTCAAAAGGTTTGGTCAACTTTGGCTCAACTTTTTGAGAATGAAAATAAAACACATCTATTCATAATATTTATTCAGTTGGTTTTATATACACATTTCAAATAATTTTGTAAGAAATACTATTTTTAGAAAATGTTTTCCATTTGCAATTTTCTAGAGATGACTTTACTCAAGCTTCTCTCCATCTTCGACACTGGTGTTGCCCCAGAGCCCTCTTTGCACCCTCAAAGGCATATCATCTTGTCTTTTTTCTGAGCTGTTCAAGTCATGACATTTTAAAAAATCATGTGTGATACTGTCACTGTAGAAGTTACCGCATTCATGTAAAATTGGGACCGTTGCTTTTATCATGTGTCCTTTCTTAATTGTAAAATATAACACACAGGGAAAAGTGGATAAGACATAAATGTTAAAGACACTAAAACATTAGTATTGCTTCTTTTCTGATTCTAATGGTGGCCACTGTAGATTACTGGCTTTTGGAGAGGTGTGGAGAAGCATAAAGGAATGTTGTGGAGGTTCACACCTGCTGGCCAGCATCTTCAATCTCAGGGCACTGCCTGCTTGGGATTGCTGTGTGAGGCTCAGCAGAGCAGAGACTAGGATGTACTGTAGCTGTCCCTTTGGGGGCAGGTTGTGCCTGTGGCAGCGGTCAGCAGGGTTCTGTTTCTGTGCTGGAAAGAGAGCTGATGAGGTTGGGATGGGAAACATCATCCCGGAAAAGGTTAATGACATTAAATAAAACTCATCTGTGTAAATGATTGTAAAACAAAAGACATGTTAGGTACGATGATTGGGTTTTTTGACAAATTTTATTTCTGGAGTCAAAATATATAGGCATCTTCCTTTTACATACAGAGATAACACAGAGTACAGTTTGGGTTTGAACACACTGTCCGAGTTTACCATCATCATCAGAAGCTCCTCAAACTACTGTCAACCAGTGGCATCAGGAGGTGATCCTGTAGAGTAAGGCATAAGGCAAGCTTCCAGCCCGTTGGTAAATATGGAGAACATGCAGATGCCCACTGATACATAAATATCAGGGGCTTCAGTTAAGGTTAAGTGCACATTTTATTTAGCTTCCTGGAGAGTAGTGACTGTTCAGTCAATGAGCCTGGGCTTTCCCTTGTCTACTCCTGACCCTTGTACTTTACCACTGACCTTATCAGTCCATCCTACTAACCTCCTAATTAACTGCCCTTATCCACACAACTCCAATAAACCCCAGCGGGATGCAGTCTTTCCTGCACTCTCATGTATTTCCTTCTCCCCCACAGTGGGCCTTGTCGGCTCCAGGTGAAGCGGTCTCTTGGCCAGTTTGCCACCCCAACAGTGCCAGCATAGAACAAAACCCATGGTAAGCCTCCGTCATGTTTGTCGAATGAAGACTTAGTTCAGCCATGTTTGCATGACTTTGCATAGTCAGGCGGAAGCCCTGAGTTCTCTCAGGCTTCAGTGAGCATCACTCATCTCCAGGTTTGGTCCATTATTTGTTTGTCTATTTGTATTTTAGGTTATAGAGGTTTTGTGGTCTTGATATTTTTTTTTTAAGAAACAAAATCACTTTTCACTGCAGGGCACTGTTGCCCACATTAGATATAAGGATCTGGACATGCACACAAACTGCAAGTAGCGCTTTTCTGCAGATGGTTTCTGTGACCTTTCCTTCGGGGAAGAGGGGTACATACACATTTTCTAGATGCTTCACTTGACATGTTAATTGTAGCAACAACAACAACAAAAGTGTTGGGCTTAATTTAATCAGCAGAGTGTAAAGGATTAAGCTGTACACAGCACAAGTCCCCCAGGCAGCTGGGCACGGCAGGTCTGAGTGGTGGGAAGGGCAGCTGAAGCTGAGGGGCAAGGATGCCCAGGGAGGACCAGGCTCACTGCCAGGCATCTGACTCATTGGCTCTACAAAGGAGGAATGACTATATGCAAAATTTAAGTAAAAATACTGTGAACCCATGTGATTAAGAGTTTGCTCTGGCTGGGCTTGGTGGCTCAGCCTATAATCCCAGCGCTTTGGGAGGCCGAGGTGAGTGGATTGCCTGAGCCCGCCGGTTCTAGACCCACCTGGGCAACTTGGTGAGACCTCATCTCTACAATAAATCAAAAAATTAGCCAGGGGTGATAGCGCGCGCCTGTAGTTCCGGCTACTTGGAAGGCTGAGGTGGAAGGATCGCCAAAGCCCAGCAGGTCGAGGCTGCAGTGGCCGGGAGCGGTCACTGCACTCCAGTCTGGGCAACAGAGTGAGACGCCAACTCAAAAAAAAAAAAAAAAGAGCTTAGGAGCAAACCAATCACCTCCATCTGTGTCTAACTTGTGGCGTGCTTCCCAGCGGAGCCAAATCAAAGAGGCTCCTAGAAGTAGTGTTAGGAGATGGCCAGGGAGCCACTTACATTGTTGGTGGAAGCAGGGGATGGAGTAGAGAGAGAAGGGGGGTGACAGATGTGGGCAGGCCAGTTTTGCTAATCCTTGCCCTTTTGCTGAGGCTCTCCCAACATTTTTCGATGCACCACATGCCTGTTTTCTGAGGGATGGGGGAGGGCACTCGTTTAATATAAATCGAGTATCAATTATGTATAAGGCAATCACTAAGCCCTGCAAATTTCAATATGAGCACAAATGTCAGTTTTTCAAAGATCTTATGGTGTGGTCACAGACAGATGGGAAAACAAGCAATTTCAACACATGTGAAGGGGTAAGGATGGAAAATGTACAGAGTATGAGGGCATCAACATCCAGGCCTACTTTCTCTCGGGTTCAGTAAGAATTGGTCTTTGATCTGAGGCTTAAAGTCTGAATGAAAATGGACAGGGGAAGGAGGAGGGTGGGGAAGACATTCAGGACAGCGCAGGATGTGTGTAGGATGCCTATACACCTGTCGGAGGAGGCGAGGCCCAACAGTACCGAATTCTGCCAAGGCGGGAGCTTAAAGTCTCATGGTACCACAGCAGAAATAAGGCTACCAAGAGGGAGCTTTGAGGGGAAAGGCCACTGGTCAATCCTGAGCTCTCTCCTGTGGCTGATGGCCAATTGCTGAGGAGGTCTGGTCAGCCCAGACTCACCTCAGTGCAGCCATCTTTCTCTGTCCCAAACACCAGTGACATATTCAGTCATGTCTGTTATCTGGAAAGCAGCCCTCTGTCAATCATATGAAATGGTGCTGAACCCAGTGTTGTTTCTAAAGTGTTTCTGGAGTTTTCAGTAAGCAGTAAGCAGTGATGACAAAGGCCAAGTGCCCCAAACCCAAACATGCAAAAATTAGTATAATAACGCTAGTAATATGCTGGGTGCCAGGCACGTAAGTGCTTTACATGGACCTTCTCACTTCATCTTCCCAGCAACCCAAAGAGGCAGATGATGGTACACAGACTCAGAGGTTAAGTAATTCACACCAAAGTGATGGAGTTGGTATTTAAACCGTTGTGTCTGGCCAGGGGGAGAAACAGCAAAGTTGGGATGGGGAAGAAACAAGAAATGAAGAAGGTTAAAGTAACAAAGCAGAAATGTCATGAAGATGACTACTTGTGGTGAAGGCAGAAGAAACAGACCCCCTGACAACTGAAGAAAGACAGCTCTGCAAAAGCTGAAAGAGCTGAGCCGGGCTCGGTGGCTCAGCCTGTAATCCCGCGCCTTGGGAGGCTGAGGTGAGTGGATTGCCTGAGCCCGCGGGTTCGAGACCTGCCTGGGCAACTTGGCGAGACCTCAGCTCTACAATAAATCAAAAAAATCAAGCCGGGCTTGGTGGCTCAGCCTGTAATCCCACGCCTTGGGAGGCTGAGGTGAGTAGATTGCCTGAGCCTGCGGGTTCAAGACCCACCTGGGCAGCGAGACCTCATCTCAACAAAATCACAAAATCAGCCGGGCGTGGTAGTGCATGCCTGTAATTCCGGCTACTTGGAAGACTGAGGCGGAATGATCGCCGGAACCCAGCAGGTCGAGGCTGCGGGTGGCCGGGAGCAGCCACTGCACGCCAGTCTGGGTGACGGAGTGAGACTGCAACTCAAAAAAAAAAAAAAGCTGAGGGCAAGGAGACATTGGTCCTCAGAAAGTCTGCTGTATCAAACCCTGAATTCAAGAAAACCGGCACCAAACTCTGTTGCCACACATGAAAACTGCAAGAGCTATGGAGAGCTCCTAATTCAGTGCCTCTTCTTAATCTTTATTTTGATTTTTTTTCAATGCCTCTTTTAATGTGGAAACTAAGGCCAAAGAGGAGAAAGGTTATAAAATGTCATAACAGACCCAGGTCTCCCTGCCTACAGACTGATGTTTCTGTAGTCTAGCAGCCGCTTATCCTCCTTCTGCTAGTAGTACCCCAATTTTCCTCTGAGGAATAGCCCCTCTACCTTGCTGAGCCCTTGAGCTTCAGGAAGGCTCTATCCACACTCCAGACAAAGTCCACAAATGCTAATCCCTCAGGCACAGGCTAGGGTCAAGGTTAGACACAGGGCTTCACAAAGCCATCTGGGGTTAACATGAGGCTTCTGCTTTTTCTTTCACTGGAGTTGTCCTATGCAGGGTTCCCCCCGCCATGACTAATACTGGGTGGGGTATAGTGTGTTGCTCCATAGGTTCTTTGACTTCACCACAGAAAAGCATTTCAGAGAGAATCCCAAGTATAGTTTAAGACAGAATTTATTAGAAGGAAAGAGGCATGCTTAAAAGCAAACATAGGTCTCTTAAGAAAGGCGCATGTACATGCCTTTTTTTTTTTGAGTAAGAGTCTCACTCTCACCCAGGCTGGAGTGCAGTGGCATGGTTGCAGCCACTGCAGCCTCGACCTGCTGGGCTCAGGCGATCTGTCCGGTTCGGCTTTCCAAGTTGCTGGAACCACAGGCTCATACCACCACACCCGGCTAATTTTTTGATTTATTGTAGAGACAAGGTCTCACCAAGTTGCCCAAGCTGGTCTGAACCTCTGAGCTCAGGATATCCTCTCGCCTCAGCCTCCCAAAGTGCTGGGATTACAGGCCTGAGCCACCACACCCAGCCTCCTATTTTAATTTAAATTGCCCACAAGAAATTTATTTACTTCTAACCTGCACTGAATAATCTGCCTCAGTGATGATCAGGGAAAAGCCTTCCCAGAAAGGAGAGAGAACTAAGAGAGGAGGAGAGGGGAACTAGATTCAGGTGACATTGTTTTAGCCTCTTTGTCAGGTTATGCCTGGCCTTTCATCAAACATTCCTTCTTTTTTCCCCCTTCTCCATCCTAACTTTGCCAGGCCAGACACAATGGGTTCAAATTCCAGCTCCATCACTTACAGTATGAATCACTCAACCTCTGAGCCTGTGGCCTCAACTGTAAAATGAGAATAGCACCACCATCTGCCTCTTTGTGTTGCTGGGAGGGTGAAATGAAAGGGTCCGTGTGTCCAGCGTGGTGGCAAATGCCTGTAGTTCCAGCTACGTGGAAGGTTGAAGTGGAAGGATCGCCTGAGCCCAGCAGGTCGAGGCTGCGGTGGCAATGAGCACTGCACTCCAGCCTGGGCAATGAGTGAGACTCCGACTAAAAAAATTAAAAATAAATAAATAAATTAATTAAAGCCACAGCTTAGCCGGGTAATCCCAGCACTTTGGGAGGTGGAGGCGAGAAGACTGCCTGAGCTCAGGGATTGGAGACCAGCCTGGGCAACTTGGTGAGACCTCATCTCTACAATGTCAAAAAACTAGCTGGGTGTGGAGGCGCAAGACTGTGGTTCCAGCTACTTGGGAGGCTGAAGTGGAAGGATGGCCTGAACCCAGCAGGTTGAGACTGCGGCGGCCGTGAGCGTCCAGAGCGCAGAGTGCAGCAGAGTGAGACTCCAACGCAACAAAAAAAGAAGAGAAAAAAGAAAAGGTCTGTGTAAAGCACTTACATTGTGCTTGGCACCCAACGAGCACCTACATACTATTACACTAGGCCTGGCTTTACTTTCTGTCGGCGGAAACATAAAGCCTTTGAGCAACACAAGTGCCTGTTATTGACAACGCTCCACACTACAGTCACAAAATCACTTTTCCAGGATTCCTCCCAAGAAAGGTCAACCCTTAAGTCTGTGCACTCAAGGGCTGCATTTCAGTTCCATGGAGACCTCCGAGCCACCTGCTTCGTGCTTCCTCTCCACGCCCCAGGCCCAGCGCCCGCAAGCCGCTCCTCCGGTCACTGCAGCGCCGCGCACCCAGGCTCCCCTCCAGCCCGCCCCCTCTCCTCGCCTGCGTGCCACGTCCACACCGCCTGCTCCGCTCCTGCGGGACAGGTCCTGAGGGCTTGCGGGAGGTCTGCGGGCAGGTCTCAGGCCCGATACAGCGCGGGCGCCCGCTCCACACGACGCGAGGCTCACTAACCTGGCGCGACCCCGGAAGTGGGCGGGGCGCGACCCTGCGGGGCGCCCGAAGCCCGTGTTGACGCAACGCGCTGCAGCCAATCGCAAACCTCAGACCATCGACTCCTGGCGAAGCTGGCCAATGAGCGCTGGTCTAACTGCCACTTCCG
>NW_007259593.1:846575-862273 GCF_000164805.1 Carlito syrichta
TGGACAAGGCAGGGGCGGCGGAGGGCGGCAGCGCCTCGTTCCCCCCCACCCCCAGGTTGCGTATGCCCGAGCAATCGCCGGTAGGGAGGGAGGGACAGTACTTGCCCTCTTTCCCGCACACCTGGAGGGCGCCGCTCGGGTCCGCCGCCCTGGAGCCCCACAGGCCAGCGCCTTGGTCGTGTGCAGGTGACGCCCCCGCCCGTCTTTGGGCCGGAGCGATTTGAGAAGCAGGCCGCTGGAGCCTGGTTTTAGAGAATCTAGCTGCAAGGGGCCTGCCTAGTTCTCATCATGGGCATTGATGGGAGCAAATCTGCTTGTCGTGGGATTAACATGGGCAGATGGTCGGGGCCTAGCGCTCCGTCGTATGCTACTGGTGGCGGTTACAGTTCCATGCACTTGGCCCACCTGTCACCCAACTGGGATGAAAGCCAGGTGACTCAGGGCACCTCCTGCCCAGTGGGGCTGTTCAGATTCTATCCTTCGGGAAGAACTCAACTGCCACGCAGGTTCTGCGTCCTCCCACTTCTTTGGACCCTGATGTCGCTTTTGGTCAGCCCCTGCACTTGGCAGCCCGCAAGCGAACTCAGTAAGCATTACTCTCGGCTTGCACACCCGGTGGGATAATGTCATAGAAAAACAAGCGATAAATCTTTGGGAAAGGATTCCTAAAGCTCAAAGAAAGTAAATGCTTGAGGAGCTTCCTTTTTCTGTGTCTTTTCCTCTACTGCTTCTCTGACTTCCTTCCCTTGGGTACTTTTTGGTCTCGGAAAGGATCTGTGAGTCAACTGTTGCAAAAAGGCAGATGGCTTTTAGGGTGATGAGCAGACCATTCATTTTGTAGAAATTCTTGGCAAATTCGAGGTTGCTTATTTGAAAGATGTTCTCCCCATCCCTTTGCCCCTACAAAACAAGTCCCAGGATCCCAGAATCATGGAACTGAAGGCTCCAATGCCCTTTCAAGAGTCCTCTGACCCAGTGATCCTGGACAGGTTGCCTTGTCAGCTCACAGCCGGGAAGCGGCACATGTGGAACTGGGCAGCAATAAGAAGGTGTGACTGATCAAGGATGTTTACCTCCTGCTGCCTTTAGTTGGGAAGTGACTAGTGCCTGGATCTCCACTCTGAAGGGAGCAGAGTCTTCTGCTTTTAACTGCCCGGAAAGTTCTCATGTCTATAAGGAAATTAATGCTGAGTCATTTCTCTAGAGGAAATGTATTAAATACAAGTCAAAGTCTTCATTCATTGAGCTCAACCTGCAGACTGAGCCTAACCTGTTTTCTTATCCAGTGAATTGTGAGCTGTTTTTGAAGACTAACTTGTATTAAACTGACATCATAGAAACTAACTTTTTTTTCAAGTCCTTACTTTGCCCCCAATATTTTGTTGAAGATTTTCGAGCATATAGCCAAATTGGAAGAATTATACAGTGAACATCCCCTACTCACCACTTTGATTATTCTTTTTCCACTTTACTATACTTGCTTTATCACATATCTACCCACCCATTGTGACCTTACTTTTTAAAGTCATTTATGATTTTAAAAATACTCCCTGGAGCGGTATTTCTATCTTAGATCAGGGAGCCAGCAGTATGCTGGAGGTAGGTGGTGGTGATTATTCTTAAATGTTGCTTCAACACCCATTGTGTGCAGAGACTGTTATGAGGAAATGAAGAGACCTAAGACTTAAGCTGACTAGAAAGGGATTTGATTTTTTATGTTTTAAGAGACAAAAGATAAGTGGCAGTTTGTGGTAGCAAATGCCAAGCAGTAGTGCCAAGTAAAAAGTAGTTAATACCAAGTAAAAAATGCCAGTTGACATCAATAACACCCATTGAGTTATTGCTGGATATGGAACACTTTATTAAAAGCTCTGTCCTTGTATTCTCTCATTTAATTCTCACAACAGCTAGGTAGGTATGTCATTATTTTTTTCTCCCTTTTATAGATTAGGAAATGAAGGCACAGAGAAGTTGGTTAGCTTTTGGTGGTACTAGAAAGTTGGGGAACCAGATCCTGAATTCTGGCATTCTGGGTCCAGGCAGCTCTAGACATTCTTAGTCACTGTGAAGATGCCAGAGAGACCCTCAGGCCTGACCAGAGAGGAATGAAGGCGTAGCTGGGGGTTGCCAGGGGTCTCAACCAGGCACCTGGGCACAGATGCCAGTTTTCAGATGGCTCCAGGAGGCTGGTGTTCTGATTTTCCTGTATGTTTGATGGGTGTTTATGCCTGGGTTTGAGGGGGTCAGCGGCTCTGTGAGGAGCTGTTTCTCCCTGGTCAGTCTCCCTCCTGCTGTTTCTACTTCCTGCCATGTCTACTTCCCAGAGCTTGCCTTCTGTTTTGCTTCCCGTCTTCCTGTCCCTTCTGCCACTTCCTTCTCCACCTGCACTCTTCCTTCCTGGGTTTGTGAGAGAGAATTTGTTCCAAAAGAGCTGATTTTGACCATGGCAGATTCTCCTGTTTTCGTACATGTCCCATCTTGTGTTGTCATTACTGTTGCCCTGCCTTCAGAGAGCAGTCTGGTCCCAGCCTTGAGGCCTCTAGATAAACTCTGTCTCCTGGTAGCTCCAGTTTTCACACCAGACTGGCTGCATCCTGTCTTTTGGCTCTTTCCTCTCTCCTGGCCACAGGGCAGTGTTCTGGGGCTGGATGGGACCGCAGGCAGAGCTTCTGTTGGGTTGCCTTGCTGCCCTCAGTCAGCTGCTGTGTGTTTGGCTGCTTTGTGTCTGGCCATGTGGCCCTGCCGTGGTGAGAAGCTTGTTCCCATCAGAAGCCAGGACTCCAGAAATGACCTCAGGGAGCAGCAGCTCCGCCAGCCCCTGGGGTCGCAGGGCAGTCAGTGGCAGATCTTAGCCTTGGCCACCCCCTACAAAGCATAACGAGAGAGGACAGAAAAAAGAATGGAGAATGGCAGAAGGAGAGACTGGGAAAGAGAAGGAGGAGCTCACTCAGAGAGGATGAAGAGAGGACCTTTACGTCCTTGGATCCACATGGTCATATGCCTCCCACGGGACCACAGCAGGCTATGGCTCTCTGTGTGTTGCCCTCACCATGCCCAGAAAGGGGCTGGTGTCAGGGAAGAGACCTGCCCCTGTGGAAAAGGGGCCCCTGGGGAGCAGCAAGATGGTTGTGTATTTTGAGATTCGACGAAATCTGTAAGTTTTCATTATTCTTTCAAAAACAAAGCTCGCCGGGCTCAGTGGCTCAGCCTGTAATCCCACACCTTTGGGAGGCTGAAGTGAGTAAATTGCCTGAGCCTGCGGGTTTGAGACCCGCCCGGGCAACTTGGAGAGACCTCATCTCTACAATAAACCCAAAATTAGCCGGGCGTGGTAGCGCACACCTGTCGTTCCAGCTACTTGGAAGGCTGAGGCGGAAGGATCGCCGGAGCCCAGCAGGTCGAGGCTTCGGTGGCCGGGAGTGGCCACTGCACTCCAGTGTGGGCAACAGAGCGAGACTCCAACTCAAAAAACAAGCAAACAAAAAAACAAAAGCAAAGCTCAAGCAACTCACCTACCTCAGCCTCCCAAAGATTACAGGTATGAGCCACCATGCCAGCCTGTAATCCCAGCACTTTGGGAGGCTGAGGTAGCTGGGTTGCTTGATCCCAAGAGTTCATGACCAGCCTGGGCAACATAGCAAAACCTCATCACTGCAAAAAGTCAACAAAATTAGCCAGGCATAGTGGCGTGTGCCTGTGGTCCCAGCTACTTGGGATGCTGAGGTGTAAAGATCACCTGAGCCCAGGAGGTTTAATCTGCCATGAGCTGTGGTTGTCCTCATCATGCTACTGTACTCCAGCCTGGGCAACAGAGTGAGACCCTGACTCAAAAAACAAACAACAAAAAAAAACAACAACCAAAGATCGGCGCATAATATAGCAAAATAATAATATTCATTAAGTTTGGAGAAGTAAGTACTCGAATGTTACATTTTTTTCCCTCTGTACTTTTCTGGCTCTGCTTCTGATTTGTGGGGTAACCTCTCACTCCTCTCTTTGGACCTCATTTTGCCATCCATGGCATGAGGCATGAGGCGATCATAGCAGAGGGCTCCAAGACCCACCTGGTCCTGATGTCCTCTGGACTGGGAGCCAGACACTGACCCTCGCCCTCCTGCTGCTTGTATTCCTCCAGCTACCACCACTGCCATGCCCAACTCAGTGCTGTGGGCAGTGGACCTCTTTGGGAGAGTGTCCACGCTCTCCACGGCCGGCCAGTACTGGGAGCTGTGCAGGGACACCCAGCTGGAGTTCAAGCGGGTCAGCGCGGCCACGCAGTGCTGCTGGGGCATTGCGTGCGACAACCAGGTCTATGTGTATGTGTGTGCCAGTGATGTCCCCATCCGCCGCCGGGAGGAGGCCTATGAGAATCAGGTAGCATCGCATGCGTTTGGAGTTGCGGAGTGGGTCCGTTTGTGTGGGTTATTGGTTAAAATGATGGCTCACAGGAGAAAAATGGAGGCCCCAGACTCCCCCACCAATTCCCACAATCGTGTCGTTCCTTGTAGTTAAAATCTCAGTTGTGTAGTGTCTGGGGTCTTTGGGGCAGGAGCCCCTATTGTGTGCTTACCAGAGCAGGCTGGCCAGGTCCACACGGGGTGGGCTCCAGGTGGTTTCCAGGAGCCCAGGATGAGGTGTGGCCTCCACTTCCTGCCCACCCCTTTGGGGCCGTGCTGATGTCCTGGCTCACAGTGAAATTGTGGGGAGGTCATTTCCCATTCTGGAGACCAGAAGGGTCTGCCAGGCAGTGTCTACTGGCCTCAGGGAGGTCCCGCCCGTCTGGGCAGGTTGGATCCACGCCCGTCCCTGTGTCCCTGACCCTCAGCGCTGGAACCCCGTGGGCGGCTTCTGCGAGAAACTCCTGCTGAGTGACCGCTGGCTCTGGAGTGACGTGAGTGGGCTCCAGCATCGGCCGCTGGATGGGGTGGCACTGCCTTCGCCGCACTGGGAGTGGGAGTCCGACTGGTACGTGGATGAGAATTTTGGAGGGGAACCCACCGAGAAAGGGGTAGGTGAACTTGATATCCGCTGTGGCTGCCCCGCCTTGGGCTCCGCCTGTCCCCCAGTGCTGCTGTCCCCAGTGCCCAGGGTGTCTGAGCTCTGCGGGCCGTGACGGGATGGGGTCGTGCTTTAGGCCATGCTGTCCCATTCCTGACACGCCGTTCCCTCGCTTCTCTTCCTACCTTCCCAGCTCTTCAGATTCTTCCCCCAGAGTCTCACAGAGCCCTGCCTTGATATTTCAGGGGTGGACCTATGCCATTGACTTTCCTGCCACCTACACCAGAGACAAGAAGTGGAATTCTTGTGTGCGGCGGCGGAAATGGATCCGTTACAGGAGATACAAGTCCCGGGACACCTGGGCCAAGGTCTCCATGCCTGAATGTGACTTGGGGGTGGGACAGGGCCAGGAGGACCCGAGACTGGGGCCAGCAGAGCCCGGTGGGAAGCGTCACATGGAACCTCATCCCCACATTCCCTGCCTGTGCCCAAGGAGATGCCACACCCACCTCGGGACCTGGCCTTTGAGCTACTTCCTGTCGTAGGGCACTGTGTGTCCCTACACTTGGGAGATGACCACCTGGAGGCAGTCTAGGCCGTGGCCCAAGATGGACAGAACTTGTTCTGTCCCAGGTGTCTGAGCCACTCTGTCCTGGACGGAGCCTCAGTCAGGCACTTTTCCTCCTGTCCCTCGCCAAGGGAGGCATGTCTGTCTCTAGTGTTGTTCCCACAATCAGGAAACCTCCCAGCTTAGGGAGGAGAGGCTAGAGTGGGCTCTGCTGTGGCCCCAAGTGAGAGGAGGCCTTGATGCTCACCAGGCCTGTCTGGAGAGTTCACGGCTGTGAGATGGGGCTGCCCAGCTTGACTGCCCTGGGGCTGGGAGGAGCTGGAACAGCAGGGTGCAGGGCCGCGCTCTGTCCTCAGCCCTGTTCTAGGCCAGGAGGAGTCACAGTGGTCAGGTCACTGGGAAGCCTGGAGCTGAGACCTGCAGTGCATCTGCCGTCCACATGGGAGCAGCAGTGGCCACTCGGGGCCAGCGGCCCAGGCCTGGTGGCCAAAAGGAGAGCAAGGCCGAGGGGACCCAGGGCCCAGAACCTGCAGTCCTGATGCTGTCATCTCTGCAGAGTCAGACAGTCAAACTGGAGAATGGAAGGCCAGAGGGGAGTGGACAGGGAGGGCGTGCATGTCCGGCACACACTGGGTCCTGACTGCCCCCACTTCCTGCCTTTTTGTTTCAGATCCCCTCAAAGGATGACCCCAAGCAACTGCCCGACCCCTTCAACGACCTCTCTGTGGGGGGGTGGGAAATCACAGAGGAGCCCGTGGGCCGCCTGTCAGTATGGGCTGTGTCTCTGCAGGGAAAGGTAAGGCCCAGCCCTTCCCGTGCCCAGGATGAGAGTCGGCTACAGTCAGGGTAGGGCAGGAGACAAGCTGCCTTGCCTTGTCCTCCCAGAGGTGACAGAAGGGTGAGGGCTGCCTCCTTCTGGCCTGTGGTGCCTGGGGCTGACGCTTCCGACACAGCTGGTGTGTTTCCGGGCTCCCCACGATCCCTTCTGTGGGACCCGTCCTGCGGGCCCCTGAGTCTCACCCCTCCCAGAAGCCTCTGATCTTCTATCCCACGCCTGTTCCTAGTCCCTCGACTGAGCTCCCAGCATGCTGGTGAGCACCCACCCTGGGCTCAAGTGCCATCGGTGTTGCCTCCTTAAGACAGATTCCAAGCCCCCTGCCAACTTCCTCGTGGCGCCCCTCCCAGTCCCGGGAGTGCTGTGGGTGGGTGGGTGCAAGGCTCGCGGATGGCAGGATCGGTGAGTGGATGTGTGGATGGGTGGAGGCTGGGTCTGACAGTCCAGGGAGAGGCGATCCTGTCTCGGGGAGTTAGTGACCTAAGCAAAGGAATCAGACCAACTCCTGATGGCAGCCGCGGAAGATTGTCTTGAAGACAAGGACTCAACACTTGAGTTGTGGTTTCATATGCACTTTATGGTTATTTAGTAACTGACTGAAAACTGACCATAGTTCTCCAGTTGGCTCTGGGGCTGTCAAAGGTTTTATTTAGCAGCTTAGTCTGGGCCTTGTTGGCCCAGACTTAGGTTAACAGCTGCTCCCTCTGAGCCATGCTGAAGGGCAGTGGGGAGGGGCCGGTCAGAGTGAGAGAGCTGGCCTGTGACAGAGCCCTCGATGGAGGGACCACGCCCACCTGGATGCAAAGAGAGGGAGAACAGGGGCTTCAGAGCAGTGTTTGTGTTCCCCGAGTGTCAGCTGCGAGCTGGCAGTGCCCTGTGCCCCACCCATGGAGCCTGAGGGTGGGACCAGGATCTGGGCTCCCGCAGGAGCTGGGGAGACAGGTGGGCCCTGAAGCCAGCTCCCAGGCCTGGTCCTGAGGGCCACTTGTAAGGGTGGAGTAGCAGGATTGGGCGACCAGGGTCCTCAGTCTGAAGACAGCTTTCGGAGGAGGTCACCAGCCCTCTCTGGGCTAGAAAGCAGCGTGCCGCCTCCTCCTGATGAAATGTGCCAAGCAGTTCTGACAATATGAGCGAGAGAAAGACTGACATCTTCGACCTTTGTAACCATTTCACCACCTGGACCTGACTTCGCCTAGAGGCGGGTGTCCTGAGAACACATCACCACAAGGGGGCGCAAAACACACGGGCTGGCTTGGAGTGCCTGAGGCTGGAGTCAGGTGGTGGGTGGGCGAGTGGGCGACTCTCAGAGCAGGCCAACAGAATGAGTCTATCCCCCAGAACCAGGGTTTGCGTTTTTCCCCAAGGGTGAAGGGATCACCTGACTCTACTGGCAATGGGTGGGTCGGGACAATCAGGGCATCAGCCACCCTCCCCCTGCAGTGGTCCCCACACCCCACCAGAGACCCTGTGCTTGGCCCGTGTGGACATGCTGCTACGAGTGCCATGCCTCTTTCTCACCTCCCAGGTGTGGTACAGAGAGGACGTCAGCCACTCCAACCCTGAGGGCTCATCCTGGTCACTGGTGGACACCCCCGGGGAGGTGGTCCAGATCAGCTGTGGGCCCCACGACCTCCTCTGGGCCACCCTTTGGGAGGGGCAGGCTCTGGTCCGGGAAGGAATCAACAGGAACAGCCCCAAAGGTGGGCGGCACAGAACCAGCCCCTCCACCCCATGCTGGGGAGAAGGGTGAGGGCGCAAACTCCTCAGTGTCCCGGCTGATGAAGGCCCCTGGGGGGTCTCTTGGGGGCATGATAGGAAGTTCTTGGTCCATCGTGGAGCCTCCTGGGCCTGAAAACGGGATCATGCATGTCTCCGCGGGAGTCGGCGTGGTCTGGGCCGTCACCAAGGACCGGAAGGTAAGGTGGGGATGCTGGGCTGGGCCCCCGAAGGTTGTGTTTTCTGTTCTTGAGTGCGGGCTAAACCCTTTAGAGCAAATCCGGCACCAGCCAAACACCATGCACTTTCTCTTGTCAAAATCATTGCTAATCTCCAAGATGTTTAGTGCCACAAAATCTCCCCTCGCCCACATACCCCTGCCGAAGTGCTATAACTCT
The DNA here is from genome assembly GCF_000164805.1 of Carlito syrichta. Lineage (NCBI taxonomy): Eukaryota > Metazoa > Chordata > Mammalia > Primates > Tarsiidae > Carlito > Carlito syrichta. The sequence goes on from NW_007259593.1 coordinate 855,091, forward strand.
GTGTATCACTCAATAGGCCACGACATCTTGAATAATCAGAAGTGAATTCACTAAAACGCTCAGTCAACTGAATACCTCCCTTTCTCCCAGTCAGTGTTGGTCATTTGTATTTTATCAGAGGCAAGTCCAATAAAATAAACCCCGTGCCTGCATCTGTATCGCCAGTGCTGAAGGTCCTGGAGCTTCAGGCCGTTCCCAGGAGAAAATAGAGGCTAGACCATCCCCCCATAGGTTCTGGGTACCACATTTCCCAGGGACCATGGCTTCCAGGGCCTCTTACAGCAATATGTCATCCCCTTTGAGTTAAATGAGCAAAAATGAGATTTATATGAGCAGTGCTCATAGTTGTCAGACAAATAAGTGATTGTGCTCACTTTATTTGGGTTAAGGAGACAGTTTAGATATTCAATAAATTTTGTAAAAAGGGACTTTTTTTTCATTAATTAATCCCTACCCTCCACCCCCACTTCGGGAATTCTGACTAGAACAGGTGAGTACTGATAGCACAAAGTCCCCAGTGGGTTGAAACAGTGAAGCCACCGTGCAGAAGGATAAGAACAGCCTTGAGGGGAATGCAGTGAGCTGGGGTGGGGTCAGAGGGTGAGCCAGGCGAGTCGTAGAGCTACAAGGAGGCCTGAGGAAAATCTGGTTGGATTGTGTGTATTTTTACAAGATGATGTGAAAAAAAGTCGAAGAGACTATTTAAAAAGTTAAGGAGAAAAAAAAGTTTTAAAGAGACTATTTCGGCCAGGCATGGTGGCTCATGCCTGTAATCCTAATACTTTGAGAGACAGAGGTAAAATGATTGCCTGAGCCTAGGGGTTCGAGACCAGCCTGGGCAATTTGGCAAGACCTCGTCTCCACAATAAATCAAAAAATTAGCTGGGTGTGCACCTATAGTTCCAGCTACTTGGAAAACAGTATAAGGCTCTCTTGAGCTTGGGAAGTCAAGGTTGCAGTGGTTTTGAACATGCCACTGCACTCCAGCTTGGGCAAGAGTGAGATTCTGACTCAAAAAAAAAAACAAAAAAAATGAATAAACAAACAAAACTATTTCCTAAAGCACTGAGAATAGACCCAAACTGGGTTATTTAAAGAAATCATTTTCCTAAAAAACATTACTAAAGTCATTGTTTTCCACAGAAGCAAACTTGATTCAATAAAGTGACTTTTTCCAAGCATTAGGCCAGAGAATAGGCAGGAACTTGCCAGGACAGGTGTGACTGAGGCCAGGTGACCCTTAGTGCTTTAGCCTTTGGTTTGGAATGGTGCCAAGCAAGGAAGACATGGGCCTAGGTGTGGGGAGAGGGACATGGGTAGATACTTCCTAAATGATATGTCCTGATCATATGTGGCATGAACCGAAGGATCAAATTGTTCATTTGTTCTTCTTGAAAATGAAAAAAAAAAAAAAAAAAGCCTTTTAGCGGGCTTGTTTATTTCTCACTTTCCCAGGTGTGGTTCCGAAGGGGCGTCAATTCTCACAATCCCTGTGGCACCAGCTGGATCGAGATGGTTGGAGAAATGATGATGGTGAACGTGGGCCTGAACGACCAGGTGTGCACTTGGGCCCATGTCTTGTAGATAGTAGCTGTCTCACAATTGATGCAATGTGTTGCCTGGTGGTCTACTGTCCCTTCGCATCACTGGGGCTCATGATGGTGATGTGATGGGGGTTCCATTGCCCCTGCACACTCCCAGCCAGGGTTCCAGAGCTCTTGCTTATTCCCCAGTTGATTCCCTAAGTACCCTCAGAGCGGTGAACATGGATCTGGGGGTGCTGAGGAGTATGCGCCCTGAGACTGGAAGGTTTCACGGAGAAATGTGTGGGTGAAGTCAGGTGTGATTGTCACCAAAGGAAGGAGGATGCTGATTTCCTCATGCTGTCTCTTAAGCACCAGCTGCACAGTTTGACAGTGTAGCCTCCTTCTCATAGATGATGAGATTTGGGTACTTTGAAGCCTAAAGGATGCAGCCCTTGCTGTGAAGGTGACACTCCCCACCCTGCTGCAGTGCACTAAAAACTTTCCAGGGTACCAGACTTCCCTCTTCACCACTCCCTCCCACTCACCCTGGTACACCTGCTGGTGACTGTGACCAGCTCAGCCTGCCATGGCTAAGTGACAGGGATGCCACAGCCCATCCATCCAACAAAGCTACCTGGCCCTTTAGCAAACCATCCTTCCTTGGCACCCAAAGGCAGAGGGTAGGATGCCTGCCTGGCCACCTTTCCCATGGAAAGTGAGGTCAAAATCAGGGAGTTACTTTGCATCTTAAAAAGAACAGGGCTACTTCTGAGTTCACTGGGGAGTCAGTTTCCCAGCAGAGGTCACACGGAAGACAGAGACATAGGTGGACATCACATCCCAGCACAGTGCCCGCCAGCCCTACCTCTGGACCTTGTCACCTCAAAGCCCTGGGTCTGCCTGAGGTCAGGGAGCCAGAATCGGGTCCCTGCTTCTCCTGAGCTTGCTGCCATGTCCTCTTCCTGCATGTGACTTCTGCGCCCACCCCATGGCTCTTCCTGGACCTCCCTAGTCCAACCCACACTCATGCATGTACCCCCTGCACATAGGGGATCCTGCCTTTGTTTGCAGATGTGTCCCTTACCCTCCTGTCCTCCCTCCAGACCCCTAGTCATCGAGAGGAGCTCCCAGGTCTGCACCCAGCCTACGCAGAGCAGCACTTCTCTCTTTTCTAGGTCTGGGGTATCAGCTGTGAGGACCGAGCCATGTACTTCCGTCAGGGTGTCACCCCCAGTGAGCTCAGCGGGAAGACATGGAAGGCCATCGTCGCAGCTCGAGAGTGTGATCGGTCGCACTCCGGCAGCTCATCAAGTCTTCTCAGGTGATCTGAGGGCGGCAAGACACAGAGGAGTTGGGCTGGGCATGGGCTACCTGTGGCCTCAGCGGGCACATCCAGAGAAGGCTGTCACCAGGCAGGAGAAAATGGGTCTCCAGCCCACCAGAGCCACAGCTGTCCTGCCCTCAGTCTTGTGCCTCAGCCCACAGAGAGGAGATCATGGGGTCAGCCTAGGGGCATCCTCGGACACTCTGGGCTGCTAAGGGCGGCACCTGGGAGCCGACGAAGTCTGGGACGTCATGATGGAGCCAGGAATCCACCCGAGCAGGGCTGGCCCATTGGTTGTGAAGTCCAAAGAGCTAGGAGGCAAAAGGCTTCTTTGTGGGTGGGTGCTAAGGACCCTCTGTCGAAGGGAACTGAGGACAGGATAGAACGTCTTTTTCTTGCAGAGCAGTGGTCTCAGAAGTGCTGTGCACCAGTAGCTCTCTGGGCCCCACCCAGAGTTTCTATTTGAGATGTTGCGTTTCTCGCAAGGTCCCGGGTAGGGTTGCTGCTGCTGCTGCAGTTTTGGGGATCCCACTTCAGGATCTGTGGGTCTGAAGAGCATGGGTGAGTCCCAGCTCTGCCCACCAGCCACGAGCGCACAGACAGGTGACTGGGCACCCAAGCTGAGGATGCCTCAGCTCTACAGGGAGTGCCCACAGATGTTAGCCTAGAAGGAGATGGCACGTGAGACCCTGGCTCCGCAGCCAACCACGTTCCCATCTATGGCTCAGACTCTCCCCAGACCCTGGTCCCCACCCCTCTGTTCCCCACACTTGGTGATCACTGTCGGCACGGGGGCCAGGAAGGAGGCCAAGGAGAGAGTTTGCTCACATTTCTTCTGAGGGTTTAGTCTCCCCAGCTGGTAGTTCTTAAACTAGACATCACTGAGAAGCTTCAAAAACTACTGTGGCCAAATCTCCATGACCTTGGGTTTGGCAGCAGCTTTTAGATGTGACACCAAAAGCACAAGCAACAAAAGGAAATGGAGATAAATGGGTTTCATCAAAATTAAAAACTTCTGTGATTCAAAGGATACTATCAAGAGAGTGAAAAGACAAACCACAGAATGGGACACAGTATTTGCAAACCGTATACCTGATAAGGATCTAGTATCTAGAGTATATGACGTCTTACAACTCAACGACAAAAGACAAGCCAACCCATTTAAAAAGGATAAAGAACTTGAACAGACATTTCTCCAAATAAGATATACAACATCATTAGTCATTAGGGAAATGCAAACCCACACCCCAGTAAGATAGCGCTTCCTACTCACCAGAACAGCCATAATCAGAAAGACAGCAGCAGATGCTGTTGAGGATTTGTAGAAATCTGCTCCTGGGGACATATAATGGTACAGCCACTATGGAAGACAGTCTGGCGGATCCTCAAAAAGTTAAACGTAGAATTGCCACATGACCCAGCAAGTATACCCCAAAGAGCTGAAAACAGGTGTTCAAACAAAAACTTGTATGGGAATGTGCACAGAAGCACTATTCACAACAGCCAAAAGGTGGAAATATCCCAAATGTCCACCAGTGGATAAATGGATAAACAAAATGTGGTCTGTCCATACAGCAGGATATTATTCAGCCATAAGGAGGAAGGAGGCACTGACACGTGGTACAGCGTGGATGCACGGAGAAAACACTATGCTCAGTGAATAAGCCAGATACAAAAGACCACGTATTAAGTCCGTTTATATGAAATGTCCAGAATAGGCAACTCTATAGCTATGGAAGGCAAATTCGTGGTTGCTGGGGGAATTGGAGTGGAGGGGAAGAGGACAGGGAGTGACTGCTTCATGGGTGTTGGGTCTCCATTTGGGGTGACGGCAAAGTTCTGGAACTGGGTGGTGGGGATGGTTGCACAACATCGTGAATGCACTCAGTGGATTGTGTGCTCTAACACAGTTAAAATATTAATCTTTATGTTATGTATTTCATCACAATAAAAAAAATTGCCAATTCCAGACCTCCACCCCCAGATGTGTTGATATGATCAGTCTGAGGGGTGGCCCAGATGTGTCAGCCCCCCCGGGAAGCAGGTATTTGGAGGGAATATTCCAAATATTCTTGACCTCCACCTGCTCCTGAGGTTGCATGAGCACTCATGCTGGAGCCAGGCCCGCCTGACGGCAGTGCGTGTCCCCCACAGGAGAGTGACGGGTCTGCCTGTTTTGTCTCCAGTGCTGGCTGCTTCTTTGGTGATGAGGTGAGAGGCAGCGGTGAGTCTGCGCCCAGCGACACCGATGCCTCCTCGGAAGTGGAGCGACTGGGGCCTGGCCAGCCTCTTCCTGCAGAATCTCTGGATGACTGTGGAAACCCCAAGGGGAGCTCGGCCTTGGGCCCAGGGGCCAGCAGGAGTGCAGAAGGTGCCATGGAGAACACCTGCCCAGCCGAGGGCAACAGGGAAACTGACCCCAACAAACACCCCAGGCCAGCACCCACCCTGGCAGAGCTGCCCTGGACCAATATTGACCTAAAGGAGCCCAAGAAAGTGCCCAGCCATTCAGCCACTGGCTTACCTGAGACCACTGGCCTCTCCTCACTGGGGCTCCTCCCACTGGGTTTGGAGGAGCCCTATGGGGTGGATGACCACCCGCTGTGGGCCTGGGTGTCTGGAGGTGGCTGTGCAGTAGAGGCGTGCACCATGCCCAAGTGGTTCACTGTCCCATCGGGTAAGGTTTCCTGTGGAGCCAGTGGATACTCCTGGGGGGCGTGGGGTGTGGGATGAGGCCAGGGGCTTGGGTAGGCCCAATGTCCGGCTCAGTTGCCCCAATGTGCTCATAGTCCTGAGCCACACATCGGACCTGTTGGTGACCTTCAGAGACCAGCTGGAGCTGTCAGGAGGAGGAAGCCAGCGGCCGGTGCCCCTTGCCTGTCTGCAGCTCTCCTCGTCCTAGCAGTGGTGGCTGTTTTCTAGATTGAATTGTTGGGGTCAGCGACTTGCCCATTGCAGTGAAAGGACAGGGTGGCTTGCGGGGCATTTTAAGAAATTGTAGCTTTCTAGCAAGAAAGAGCTGATTTGGGAGAAAAAGCACCCTGGCCTTCTGCCCGGGTGTGGGACAGTGCCCTGGCCCTGAAGCTCTGGCTGTCCATAGGCCTGGCCCCCTCGGTGCAGACACTGTCCCTGTCCATCACGCCAGCCCAGACTGCCACCTGGAGGAAGCAGATCTTTCAGCAACTCACGGAAAGGACTAAGCGGGAACTGGAGAATTTTAGACACTACGAGCAGGCCGTGGAGCAGGTGGGTGCCCAGCTGTCCCCGGATGCATTTTTTTCAACAGGCATTCATCAAGTGCCTGCTGTATACCAGCTCTGAGGTGGGGCAGAAGAAACAGATGGGTGCGTCTGTGCCTCTGTCCATCTGTCTCAGATGCAAAGCATCCCTCCTGGGTCCTGTGCTAAATCAGAGATAGAGAAACAAGTTCGTTTATTTGTCCATCATGAAAACTTCTGTTCAGGCCCCGCTGTGTTTTGGGCATGGTGTAAGCCCTGGGGACCCAGAGATGCCAGCAACCCAAGTGGGGTGAGTGGGGAAGTGGGGGGAATCACATCCTCTGCCTGCCAGAGGGCAGTGTCTTATTGGACCGAGGCAGCACAGAGTTGAGGGCAGTGGTTAACTTCTCCCAGGCCCAACCTGCCTGGCACAGCCCCTGCTCTCCTGTGGTGGAGCCCGGCGCTCAGGGATCCAGTCAGGTGGGGGGACAGAAATCACGTGACGGCCCTGTTCAGAGGGCTTGGCCCCAGGTTGGACTGTGCTGCAGGACATCCACTGGCCACTGAGTTGGGCAGGCCAGGCTTTGGGTTCCAGTGTCACTGCTAACACTCTGTGCCAATGGGCCCGGTCTGGGACCCCCCTGAGACTCAGTTTCCCCATCCAGAATCTAAGGCATCCGTGCTGATCTCACCGGCTGTTTGAAAAATAGGAGGTTCTGCAGAGACAGCTCTGGCTCAGGGCCTGCGCCTGTCGTATGTCCGACAGTGTCACTATTGTCAGCATGAGAGGGGAGCTGGGGGAGGACTCAGAGCACTGGGAGAAGCCCCTTACTGGGGTTGGGGCACACATAAGGCCACCTACTTGGGACCGGGGTCCTGGAGGCCTGCCTGTGACTGTGTCCTCACTGCCCCGGGCCTGTGCCCAGTCGGTGTGGGTGAAGACAGGGGCCCTGCAGTGGTGGAGCGACTGGAAGCCCCACAAGTGGGTGGATGTGCGCGTGGCACTGGAGCAGTTCACAGGACACGATGGCGTCCGGGACAGCATCCTCTTCATCTACTATGTGATCCATGAAGAGAAGAAGGTGCCCAAGAGAGGGTTGGGGCCGGGGGCGTCT
>NW_007259593.1:862293-866485 GCF_000164805.1 Carlito syrichta
CTGGGGAGGGGGTACAAAACAGAAGTCCTGTGGGAGAGTCGGTCATAGAGCTGAGGTGCCAAGGGGGAGGTCCCCAAGAGACAGAGTCCCCAGGGGGAGCCACAGTGGGGGGCCCACCCTGCCCTGGGTGACCGGCCCTGCTGTGCACCTGCTCTTTGGACAGTACATCCATGTGTTCCTCAATGAGGTGACAGCGCTGGTCCCAGTGCTCAACGAGGCCAAGCACTCCTTTGCCCTGTATACCCCTGAGAGGACACGGCAGAGGTGGCCGGTGCGATTGGCTGCTGCCACCGAGCAGGACATGAACGACTGGGTGAGTAGGTGGTAGTCCCCACAGGCCAGGGTCCAGGGACAGTGGTCACGGTCAGGCCAGTCTGGCATGCCCAGAGTAACCGGCTATGCGCCCTGCCAGCTCGCCCTGCTTAGCCTGTCTTGCTGCGAGAGCCGGAAGGTCCTCGGCCGCCCATCCCCACAGGCCATCTGGTCAGTTACCTGCAAGGGGGACATCTTCGTGAGCGAGCCCAGCCCGGAACTGGAGGCCCACGAGCACCTGCCCTGTGACCAGATGTGAGTAGGCTACACTTCGACGGGCCTGGGGCCTGGCCTTCCCCTCCCCAGCACCAGAGCATGGGGTTGCAGAAGGCGTCCCAGAGGCCCGGAGCCCACACGGGTCCCAGCTTCTTGTGGACCAGTCAGAGGCACGGCTGCTGGCTCCCAGGCCCACAAATTTCCTAGGCTGGGCTCAGGGCGGGTCAGGAGCGTGCAGTCAGACAAGGGCTCACTCCTCCACCCCAAGCCTGCCAGGTCAAGGCAGAGCAGCTGTGTCCCTCCATCTGCCCAGGACAGGGCACTCAGTTGCCTCCAGCTCCCTCTGAGCCCCTCTGCATGGCATCGTCTGGGGCCCAGGGGCAGAGAGGGAGTCCCTTCTGCCACAGGAGAGTCTGGCCTGGGCTGGGCTTTCAGGCAGAGTTTCCGAGGGGCACTGAAGTCCATAGGAGTGGGGCATGAGAGGACTTGAAGCTCAGTGGCTGAGAGGGCGGCAGCAGGTGCTAGTGGAGGCGGGACCTGGGGGACCCAGAGGACCCAGAGCCGAGTCGCCAGGCCAGAGTGGGCCGAGGGCGGGACTGGACACACTGAAAGCCACAAGAGGGAGCGCAGGGCCTGAGGAGCGAGTGTGAGCAGAGTCCCAAGGAGGAGGGGGACCCAGCAGGAAGCTCGGGAGCTCATAATTCTGTCCCAGGACTGGACAGAGGAGCTGCCCAGCAGATCACCCCGAGCCACCGAGGCCCTGGGCTCAGTTACCAGTGGATACTAGGACTGGGTATCCACAAGAAGCCCCTGCCGTGGGTCAGAGGAGTCAGGCCCTGTCTGGTGACGGTGACAGGGCCTCGGCCACAAGAGGCCGATCCGTGCCAGCTGCAGCCTGTGCTCTGTCTGCCCAGGAGGCTGACTGTCACAGTGCAACCTGGCAGCCTGTTGACCACCTGTTGCTCATGAAGAGGATTAAACGTCACATCCGGCTCTGCCGTGACATTCAAGCCTGGCTGCACCCGTCACTGCCCAGCCCCCCCCCCGCTCCGTCCCAGACCCCACTGGGCAGCTGGCCCTCTCCGTGTCACCTCAGGTCAGGTGGACAGGTCCCTGAAGACTCCCCCCCATGAGGGGCCTGACCCTGCGTCTTTCACGTGCGGACCGTCGTCAGGGTTGACATGCAAAAGGGACAGCCAAGCAGGGGAGAAATTCTTGGTTGGAGCCTGAGAGCCAGCAAACGCCACATCTGGGGGAGGCCCCAGGACAAGAGGGCTCAGGGCGGGTGGAAGGTGGGACAGCTGGGACTGAGATGGGTTCTCCCTGTCCTCCCAGGTTCTGGCGGCAGGTGGGAGGCCACCTGCGGGTGGTGGAGGCCAACAGCCGGGGTGTGGTGTGGGGCCTCGGCTACGACCACACGGCCTGGGTGTACACGGGCGGCTACGGCGGTGGCTGCTTCCAAGGTGAGGGTGGCCCGAGGCTCTGTCCGGCGGAACCTTCCCGGGCAGTCCCTCCTCTAATCCCTGTCTGGCTTCCCTGCCCAACGTGGGGCCACAATCCCAGTGCTCACACTCAGTCAGCTGCTGGCTGACAGGTGACCTTCACCACTGCCAACACCAGAGGACATGGTACCATGAGGCACCAGAGCCCGAGACCAGGCCTCGCCTCCCATATACCCTGGAAGTAGTCACCCGCTGAGCTGAGAGCATTGAAGATTCTGGAAAGGCAGCTGCCAGGGCCCAGCAGCCCCTCATTTCAGAGACCCAGCACCTTGGTCCCTTGATTCCCAGACCCAAACTCTGGCTCCTCATTAGGTGGGTTGTCCCTTTGGGCAAGAGCTTGCTGAACCCCTGTGGGCTCCCCAGCTTCTGGGAGGCAGGGTCCCCGTGTCTCCTACTAGGAAATGGAGGCAGAGACCAACACTGAAATGGGATGTTCCAGCCCACATGCCCCACTGCGGGGAGCCACTAACCTTGTAGAACTGTGGTCCACTGAGACCACAGGAACGTGCATCTGAGCAGGCTACCGACTTCCCTATGTGTGAGGCAGGAATTTGTCTTCATTTTTCAAATGAGAAAGTGGGGACTCACAGAGGTTATGTACATGGTCCAAGGTACCTTTTGTTAATAAGGAGTGGGCCTCATCCTTTCTGGTGCCAGGTAAGTAGGATGGCAAGGTGGAAAGAGATGGGACCAAGAACAGAGGTGAGGCAGGAGTGCTGCTGGAGGTGGCACGGATGGGAGGTTTACTATGCAGCAGGTTCTTCTCATCAAGGTTGTGCAACCCCAGACTAATCCCAGTCACAGAGAAGAGAAGCCCCGGCCAGGCCAGCCCCTCCGAGATAAGCTCAACAGGCCCGTCCGCCCCTTCGGCTGACCTGGTCCCAACCCACCCTCCCCACTGTTCTCTGTGGGAATCACGTTTCTGATGAAAAGCCAGAGTCCCTGGGGCCAGCATGGCCTCAGTCCCTGCATCCACCTCTCCCCGTAGGTCTGGCCAGCAGTACCAGTAACATCTACACACAGTCAGACGTAAAGTGCGTGTACATCTATGAGAACCAGCGCTGGAATCCCGTCACGGGTTACACCAGCAGGTGAGTACCCAGTGCCTGGCTGGGTGCCGCCGGGCGAGGCCCTGACTTGACAGAGACTGGACAGCAGTGTCTATCATAGCCTGAAGTCCAGTATAGCCCAGAGCTGGTATCAGGCCCTGACAGGGACCTAACTGAATCTTACAGCTCTCCCAGGTGGTTTCTTTCCTTGAATCTTGAAGTGTGATGCATATTTTAAAAACTCACTAAGAGGTATAACATATATAACGTGCACAAAACATACATATATACATAAATATATGTATTGTATGCATGTGTATATAAATGCATATATATAGGGAAACCTCAAAAAATTTGGAATTTATTTATAAAAACGTATATGTTTACTCTTACATGTTTAAACTTCAGTCACCTTCAAAGTACTCTCTGTTTGATGCAGCACACCTCTTGGGACAATCTCTCCACTGCTCAAAACAGCTTTTGAGCTTGTCAATTTTGATACCTTTTAGTGCTTCTGCTGCTTTTTGTTTCATATCTTCTGCATCGGAAAGACATTTCCCTCTGAGGCCTTTTTTCAGCTAGGGAAACAAACGAAAAAGTTGCTTGGGGTGAAATTGAGTGAATAGGGAGGGTGGGGCATGGGGTCCTGCTGTTTTTGATCAAAAACTGCTGAATGCTCAGCACAGTGTGGGCAGGTGTGCTTGGAAATCACCTGTTGTGAAGTGGGCAAAGGCATTGGAAGAATCTTTTAAAAAAATTCCCTGAAGCTGAATGCAGCCTCTCCCAATGCTAGCTGATACACTGATGCGGATGAATTCCTAGAACACTTACATAGTGGATGAAACCTGTACTACAAGGGACCCACCCTCCAAAAGATAATTCCGGGTTTTTTGGGGTCTCCCCTAGTGTGTGTGTATTCATCTCACTGAGTTATCACAAATCAGGCCCCCGTGTAATCACCACCTAGGTCAAGAAATAGAACATTGCCATCACACCCCTATACCCCAATGCCTGTGGGTGCCCCTTCTCTTTTTTTTTTTTTGAGTTGGAGTCTCACTCTGTCGCCCAGACTGGAGTGCAGTGGCCGCTCCCGGCCACCACAGCCTCGACCTG
>NW_007259593.1:866615-880186 GCF_000164805.1 Carlito syrichta
CGTGGGCTCAGGCAATCCTCTCACCTCAGCCTCCCAAAGGCGCGGGATTACAGGCTGAGCCACCGAACCCGGCTCCGTTCTCTTTCATTATCACCCCCTACCAAGACCTGCCATCTTGACTTTGAACACTAGTCTTTGGGGGTAGAGGTCAGATGTCTCCTATACCATGGTTTGCCTTTTCACCCTCTCAGAGGTGACTTTTGGTTTTTAAATGCAGTCTAGTTGATCAGTCCTTTTCTTTACACAGTTAGGTTCTTTAACAAATCCTTTTATGAAATCTCATCAACCAGAGGCAATGAACATAGTCTGCTGTCTTCTAGAGCAGCAGTCATCAATCTTTCTCTAGAAAGGGCCAGATAGTAAATATTTTAGTTTTTGTGAACCTTACGGTCTCTGTCACAGCCACTCATTCCTGCAGCTATAGGTCACATGTCACCAAAGGCGCTTTGATGTGTCTCAATAAAACTTTGTGTATGGACACTGAAATTTGAATGGCATTTCATTTTCTTTTCTTTTCTTTTCTTTTTTTAAGTCAGAGTCTTATTCTGTCACTCAGGCTAGAGTGTTGTCACATGATCACGGCTACCACAGCCTCAACTTCCTGGGCTCAAGCAATCCTTCCGCCTCAGCCTTCCAAGAAGCTGGGACTACAGGCATGTGTTACCATGCCTGGCTAACTTTTTCATTTAGGATAGAGACGAAGTCTCACCAAGTTGCCCAGGCTGGTCTCGAACCCCTAAGCTCAGGCAATCCTCTTGCCTCTGCCTCCCAAACTGTTGGAATTACAGGCATGAGCCACTACACTTGGCTAGACGTCATTTTCACCATGTCACAAAGCATTGTTGTTCTTTTGATTTTTTCCCATTTAAACATGTAAAAACCACCCTTATCTTACGGTTGTGCCCAAATAGGCAGGGAGCCTGAAGTGGCTCACATCGCAGTTTATCCACCTTATTCTACAAGCTTCACTCTTCTGCCTTGTGCAGTTAAGTCTAGAACTCTTGGTAACTGTTTGGCACATAATGTGAGGTCAAGTTGTTTTTGTTTATTTTATTTTACTATTATTTTCTTTTGAGTCAGGGTCTTACTCTGTTGCCTAGGCTGGAGTGCAGTGGCATGGATCATGGCTCCCCACAGCCTCAACCTCCTGGGCTCAGGCGATTGTTCTGTCTCAGTCTCCCGAGAAGTTGGGACTATAGGTGTGCACCAATAAACCTGGATAATTTTTTTTATTTTTGTAGAGACAAGGTCTATGTTTCCCAAGCTGGTCTCGACTCCTGGGTTCAAGCAGTCCTCCCGCCTCAGCTTCCCAAAGTGCTTTGGATTACAGTGTGAGCCACCGCGCCCAGCAACTCACATTTTTCACTGAGAAGACTGTCCTCTCCATCCTGCACTACAAAGTGCCACCTTGGATTTTGTTTGTTTGTTTTTTGTTTTTTGTTTTGAGTCAGAGTCTCACTCTGTTGCCCGGGCTGGAGTGCTGGGCTCAAGGTGATCCTTCCGCCTCAGCCTTCCAAGTAGCTGGAACCACAGCATGTGCCACCTTGCCTGGCTAGTTTTTCTTGATTTATTGTAGAGATAAGGTTTTGCCATGTTGCCCAGGCTGGTCTCGAACCCATGGACTCAGGCAATCCTCTCACCTCAGCCTCCCAAAGTGCTGGGATTATAGATATGAGCCACCGTGCCTGGCCTACCTTGGTTTTAAATTCAGTGTCTATGTGGGCAGCAGTCTTCCCACTCTGTCTTTCCTGATGAGTTGCTGGGTATCCTTGAGCTTACCATATGGTTCCACTCATTGTCCTTTCATAGGGAGGTTTCAAAACTAGCAGAACCAATCTTCTCATCTCCTTCAGTGGTGTTTTGGCTCTTCCTGGAGCATTTCTAGATGAATTTTAGAAGCAGCCTGTCCCAGTCCTTAAAAACCATTAGGATCTGGGTTGGGAAGATCTGGATCTGTAGATCTACTTGGATAGCATATTTGTCTTCCATTAGTAAGTCCCTAACTCTGTGGACAGAGTATATACCTCCATTTATGTAATTTCTTCTTAATAAGGTTTTATAATTTTCTATGCAGGGGTCTTGACATCTTTTATTAGATTATATTTCATATTTTTGATACAATATAAATGGCACATTTAAACCTGTAAATTTTTTTTTTTGAGTCGGAGTCTCACTCTGTCACCCAGGCTGGCGTATACTCACAGCAACCATAGCCTCGGCCTGCTGGGCTCAGGCGATCCTTCCACCTCAGCTTTCCAAGATGCTGGAGCCACAGGCGTGTGCCACTGTGCCTGGCTAATATTTTGACTCATTGTAAAGACAAGGTCTCACCAAGTTGCCCAGACTGGTCTCTATCACTTGGACTCAGGCAATCTTCTCACCTCTGCCTCACAAAGTGTGGGAATTATAGGCATAAGCCACTGCACCCAGCTAAATTTGTTTCTTTACTTTTTTTTTTTTTGAGTTGGAGTGTCACTCTTGTTGCCCAGGCTGGAGTGCAGTGGCACACTCATGGCCACCACAGCCTCGACCTGCTGGGCTTAGGTGATCCTTCCACCTCAGCCTTCCAAGTAGCTGGAACTACAGAAGCACACCACCACACAAAGCTAGTTTTTGTGATTTATTGTAGAGACAAGGTCTCACCAAGTTGTCCCAGCTGGTCTCAAACCCCAGGGATCAGGCAGTCCTCTCGCCTTAGCCTCCCAAACTGCTGGGATTACAGGCTGAGCCACTGCACCTGGCCTAAACCTTATTTTTTAACTGTTTGAGTCTACGTAAAAAGATGTACTTGTGGCCAGGTGAAGTGGCTCATGCCTGTAATACTAGCGCTTTGAGAAGCCAAGGAAGGAGAATCAATTAAGGCCAGGAAGTTCAAGACCAGCCTAGGCAACATAGTGAAACCTGATTGCTCCCAAAAAAGAAAAAATACATAATTAATTTCCTTTTCTACTTTTTCAAAATTGTTGAAGTAAATGCCAAAAGATACGAAGAACAAATACATGGCAACGCTAACCTCACAGCCAGAGGTAGCAGCCACTTTAGCATGTGAGGGTCACCTTGAGATGGCCCTCTATGTGCACGTGTTGTCTGTGTGGGAGACACAGGGCTGGCACTGAAGGTGGCTCAATGGGCTCCCCATTCCACACCCAGGGGTGGGGCCGGATTATCTGACTTCTGCTCATTCTTGGACATGTAGATTGTGACCTTTCACTGTCGTACAGAACCATTTAAAGGATTTCCTTGTGTGTAAATATTTGTGTGTTCCTCTGATTATCCCAATAAGTCAGAGGATTTGAGCTTTTCTTGTTCTTTTTCTTTTTCTTTTTTTGAGTTGGAGTCTCACTCTGTCGCCCAGACTGGTGTGCAGTGGCCGCTCCTGGCCACCGCAGCCTCGACCTGCTGGGCTCCGGCGATCCTTCTGCCTCAGCCTTCCGAGTAACCGGAATTACAGGCCTGCACTACCACGCCCAGCTAATTTTTTTTTTATTTATTGTAGAGATGATGTCTCACCAAGTTACCCAGGCTGGTCTTGAACCTGTGGGCTCAGGCAATCCTCTCATCTCGGCCTCCCAAAGTGCTGGGATTATAGGCGTGAGCCACTACACCCGGCCAGATTTGAGCTTTTCTAAGGCAGTTGATAGGCATTGCCACAATATCTCTTGACAACCTGCAGCTTGACTGTCCAATGTAGCTTGAATCTCTGCTTTCCCCTCACATCTTCTTTAGTCCTCATGAGGGACAGGGCAGTGCTGCTCCCCCGGGTCCATGTGAGAGAGGGCAGACCGAGGGCCATAGCTAGTCCTCACCAGTGTGTGCTCCACTTTGGCCTCCCGCACCTCATCCTCACAGTCGCCCACCCGAAACTGGCCTGTGTGTTGCTTGCACTCACACTAGTGTACTGTGACTGTAACAAAGTACTGCAGGTGCATGGCACGAACAATAGGAACGTGCTGTCCCCAGGTCTGGAGGCCAGAAGCCCAAGACCAAGGTGTCGGCAGGACTGACTCCTTCTCCGGGCTCCAGGCCTCTGTCCCAGGTGTGTAGACAGCCATCTGCTCCATGTACTCACATCCTCTTGCCTCTGAGCATTTCTGCTTCCACGTTTTCCCTTTTCGTAAGAATACCAGTCATATTGATTAGGGCCCACCCTAATGGTGTCATCTGAGCTTGATCATCTGCACAGACTCTATTTCCAAATCAGGTCACATTCACGGGTACTAGGGGTGAGGACTCTGACATCAGCCCATAACTCGAGGCAAAGAGAGGTGGCCCCCAGACTGCGTGGAGCACGGTAGCCTCAGTGGATGGGCTGATTGGTACTTGGATATGTGAGGTCCCCCAGTGGGTCTCACCCAGGGCAGTTCTGGTTTTGCGTGTCACCGTCGGGAGTGAGCGCGTCTGAAGGCAGCTTGCTCTGGGGCTGGAGCTCAGGTGTGCTGGGGTGTGCTGAGCGGGTCATCACCCCTGTCATCCTGCCACAGGGGGCTGCCCACGGACCGGTATATGTGGAGTGACGCCACGGGGCTGCAGGAGTGCACCAAGGCCGGCATGAAGCCCCCATCCCTGCAGTGGACCTGGGTGAGCCCTGGGGGATGTAGCGGTCCGCCCACACTGACCCTCCCCTCCCACCCCTTCCTGAGCTTTCTGACTGCTATGTGGGTTTTGGGGGTCCGGTCCTCACGGATTCACTCCTCCCAGGTTTCCGACTGGTTCGTGGATTTCAGCATTCCTGGGGGCACTGACCAGGAGGGGTGGCAGTACGCCAGCGACTTCCCTGCGTAAGCCTCTCCCCGCATAGGGCCTTGTGGGCTAGATCCCAAAGCAGCAGGGCCCCAGGGCATGTGGTCCCCAGGCCTGGTCCTCTGCCCTCTCGGCCCTGGCAGTGGCAGCCTCACCATCAGTAGACTGAGTGCTGCTCCCAGCCCTGGGTAGCTCTGGCCCCACAGTCCTGGGCCTAGCTGAAGAACTGACCCCTAAGGAGCAGAGCCCTGCTGCCACCTCAGCAGAGGGAGCCATCCGAGGGCATGGGAGGGGGAGGGGAGCTATACCCACACATCTGGTTTACCTGGCGCACGTGGCCCTGGTCGGTGGTGCAGGTGGGAGCTCGGTGGCTCTCATACTTGGTCTGTCCCTGTCATGCCAAGCCCAGATTCTGGGAGGGCCTGACATGGGACCTGGAGCACTGGGCTGAAGGCCTGCAGGAGGGCACATTGGCTTTGGGGGGCTTTGGGCCAGGCCCCGACTGGGAAGATTTTGACCCAGCCCGGGCAGGGTGTAGGTGAAGGGGCAGCATGAGCCCCTTGGAGTGAGGTGGGCACCCTCCTGGGAGGCCCTGGGACCTGGAACACAGGTGCGTGGACAGTCCCTTCATGGTACACGGGTCACGCCCAGCCAGAAAAAGCCAGAAGGGCCTGAGCTGGGGCCAGGCCGGAAGGCTTCTGAGCAGACTAGGGCCATCCCTTGGCCGCAGCCCAGCCTCCCAGGCAGCCTTCCCCGGGTCTCAGGCCCTGAGCTCCACGGAAGATCTTCCCCAAAAGGACTCTGATGGGGCCTGGGGAAGGGAGGCTCAGAGTCCCCTTGGCCTGACCCCCTGGGTGAGCAACTGTCCTGCCCTGGGCCCAAGGAGGTCCCAACCCCAGTGAGACCCCAACCCTGGGGAGACCCTCGGAGCCAGGAGGCACCTCTTGAGATCTGTGTTCTTTGAACCTGTTCCGTGGCCTACACTGAGGCCTGTGGTAGGTGGAGAAAGAGTGGGCGTGTGCGGGATCCCTTTTCTGAAACTTCCACGAAGTGCCTGGGTTTAATCTTCCTCTTGCAGCTCATACCATGGATACAAAACCATGAAGGATTTTGTCCGGAGAAGGTGCTGGGCCAGGTGAGGGGAACTGCAGGGTGACGGGCACTGAGGGGAGCTCTGGTTCCTCTTGGGTCAGCTCTCCTGGCCTCTGACCTCAGCCCCAAGGGAGGAAGCAGCAGGGAGGGGGAGGGGAACGCAGAATCAAAGTAAATGTCAGCCCAGGAAATGCCCTCAGGCTCCTAACGCTCTGGTTTCAGAAGTTTGTTTTCAAGAACAAATAAGAGAAATGTCACTGGCAGGCTCTGCGTGTGGGCAGGACAGGGTATGGGCCTGGCGAGGGAGTCACCTGTGGACCCCTCACTCCCACCCCCTGGGGGCTCTCTCAGGGGCCCTGCCTCCAGCCTCTCTCGAGCCCAGGCAGGGGACTCCCCTATCCTCTCGGCTCTGGGGGAAGGCCCCGGGCTGGCAGTCACCCAGGTGTCCCTGGGCTGTTCCCTTTCCACCGTACAGAAAATGCAAGCTGGTGACCAGCGGGCCCTGGCTGGAGGTGGCCCCCATCGCCCTCAGGGACGTGTCCATCATCCCCGAGAGCCCAGGCGCCCACGGGAGGAGGCCCAGCATCGCACTCTGGGCCGTCAGCGACAAGGGGGACGTGCTGTGCCGCCTGGGTGTGTCGGAGCTCAGCCCCGCGGTGAGCCTCTGGGCCCAGCAGATTCCCCACAAAGCCAGGACTCTTGCTCCAGTGCCCGGCTGGGCTCAGACTCCCCAGGCCTGCCAGGACTCTGCACGTGCCTGAGTGGGTCACTAGGCCCTGTGGTGCCAAGGATGAAGCTGGCGTGAGGAGCCGCCACCTCTTGGGGCCTGGGCAGAGGGGACACAGGCAGACCCAGGGATACGGTGGCTCTTTGGCGCCAGAGCCCTCGTGTGTCGGTGCCCTGGTGAGACGCTTCCACTGTGTCTCAGGAGGAGCCCAGGGGTTCCGATCAGGCATGGTCAGGGCTGAGGCAGGCCGAGCGGGTCTGTGTGACCCCAGCCACCCCAGCCTGCCATGTGTGTCCCACCTGCTGGGCTCATTTCACCTGGGCCCGGGGGGTGGGCAGGTCTAGGGCCCCTGGCAGCTGCTTTAGTGCCCCTCCTACCTATCCCCAGGGCTCCTCCTGGCTGCACGTGGGCACTGACCAGCCCTTCACCTCCGTCTCCATCGGTGCCTGCTACCAGGTGTGGGCCGTGGCCCGAGATGGCTCTGCCTTCTATCGGGGCTCTGTGTCCCCCTCTCAGCCAGCCGGTAAGTGTTGCCCTCCAGAAGGTCCCCACACGGCCCCAAGCCACGGCAGCTCCCTGTGTTTCTGTGTCACGAGCAGCTAGTCGGCTGGTCTCCTTTTTAGTTCAGCTCGACAAGTATGTGCTGAATGTCCTTCTGGGCCACGCACAGGGCCGAGCCAGGATCCCCAGAAGCTGCATCCCCTCCCACTGGGACTGACTGGAGCAGTCACCTCTGATGTGGGGCAGCCCTCAGCCAGCCCACTCAGCTCTTCTTGGGGGCCCCCGTGCCTCTGCCCTGTGGGGCCACTCCCCGGTCACCACTCTGGTGGGTCTCTGAAAGGGAGGGCCCTGCTGGCTTATTCTTTGCTCTGTGTTCAGGTGGTGCCCAGTATTGGGGAGGCTGGCATGCAGCTGCTTTCCCCTTGGGGCTGGGTTGGCTCTGGGCTGGCACTCCGCCGCGTGTCAGACTGGGCACCTCTGTGTCCCTGCTTTTGAGGTGGGTTCATCTGAACCCGCCACAGCCGCCGAAGGCCCAGGCAAGGCTGGAGGGCTGAGCTGACACCAGGCCCCGCCATGCATCCAGGTCTGTCCAGGAGAAGGGGCGGAGGTTGAGGTTGCGCTGTCAAGGTTTTGCTCACGGGTGTGATGTCTCCTGCTGTAGCCTCAGTCAGTTCCCCCTTTGCAGGTGACTGCTGGTACCACATCCCATCTCCTCCCAGACAGAGACTGAAGCAGGTGTCGGTGGGTCAGACATCGGTGTACGCCTTGGATGAGAATGGCAAGTCTTGTTGACACTCTCCTTGGTCAGGGATGTGTGAGCGCCTGGTGGGACGAGACCTGGAGGAGAGGCACAGACTCTCAGGAGTGCCCAGGCCTTCTGGGCCACACTTTTCTCGGGGACGTGGGGCGCCAGGTGTCACAGCCAGGTACCGGGCTCCACGTGCGGTATGACCCGCCCCTGTCTTGGCAACTACAGGACACTGAGCTACAGCCCAGGCCGCAGGGCCCTGACTCAAGCCCCCCCCAGCCACTGTGAGAGGCGAGTTAACGCAGGGTCTAGGGACCCCAGTCCCAGACAGCCAATCCCTCACCAGGACAGAGGGCAGAGGACACTCAGGCCTACCGAGGACACAGCATCAAGGCTGGGTGATGTTGCAGCGGGGCTTGTACTAGGCCTGTCTTCTCGAAGGTTCCACCCAGGCCTACATGTGACACAGGAGCCCCAGGACAGCTCAGGCTGGCTCTCCCCAGGCAGGGCTGTCGCCAGTTCCCTTCAACATTCTGTAGCTGTTACAGAAGAGGAAAAGGCAAAGAAAGGGAGAATCAAGACTCAGCCCAGGGTGTTTATTCCAGATCCGGTTCTCTTTTTATTTGTTTAAAAATGCTTTGTCCTCAGTTTCTACCTGAGTAGCGAGAGGCATGAGATGCCAGCCCTGCCCGGCACAATGGGACGATTATGAGGCAAACCCAGGCCTGCAGCGGGCAGAGCTGGCTGCAGCCCAGGCCCTCGTGTGGGTCGGGAGTGTGGAGCAGTGGAGGTCAGACCCCCCCTGGCTTCCCAGACTGAGGTGGTCCCAGGTGGGGCCTGGTCTCCTCCGGCCGGGCAGGAGGGGCCTAGAGGGCTCTGCTTTTGACCCCCCTGCTTCTGTCCCCAGGGAACCTGTGGTATCGCCAGGGGATCACACCCAGCTACCCACAAGGCTCCAGCTGGGAGCATGTGTCCAACAACGTGTGCCGGGTCTCCGTGGGGCCCCTGGACCAGGTCAGGGCGTCAGAGGGTCGCGGGTCCTTGGAGTGCCCCGGTTCCCTGTCTGGTTTCCCCCCTCCCACCCCCAGAAGCCCCACCACTGGGGTTTCAGCAGGTCTTCATTCCAGATCTGGGTGATCGCGGACAAGGTGCAAGGGAGCCACGGCCTGAGTCGGGGGACAGTGTGTCACCGCACGGGCGTGCAGCCACATGAGCCCAAGGGCCAGGGCTGGGACTATGGCATCGGGGTAAGTGGGGCTGCGCTGTCACACTGTGTATGTACGGGCCCCACAGGCGGGGCGCCACAGCGTCACAGAGGCCTGGCAGTCCCTGGGACCCGGCCCCCTCGGGGTCCTAGAGCCCTGGCACCTCCGGTGACACAGTTCTGTCCTCCAGGGAGGCTGGGACCACATCTCAGTCCGGGCCAATGCCTCCAGGGCCCCCCGGGGCACGTCCCGGGAACAGGAGCCCAGGGCCCCACCCGAAGCCCACAGGCCTGTCCACTGCTGAAGCCATTCCTGCCCACCTGGACGCTGGGACGGTGCTGGATGTGGAGGGTCAAGGTCGAGCCATTCTTGGGCTTAAGTGTGTCGTGGAACAAGTGTCACCAGGTGGACTCAAGAGGGAACCTGGTCCAAGGCCGTGGCCACTTCAGAGGCACTGCCCAAAAGGCCTAGAGATGTGAAACGAACGTTCCCACACATGTCCCCATCTGTGAGAAGCACTGTGGGGGGTGGAGTGGGGGCTGCACCCCCAGCGGCCTTAGCCCCTTCTGCCCCTTCCTTCCCGTCTGCCTCCCACCTTTCTGGGCCAGACACCTGGAGCCTGGGACCTGGAACCTACAGCCTGGAGCCCTTCTGGAACACAGCTCAGTAACGAGTCCCCTAGAGCCGGCACCTCAGACAGCATCTGGGCTCACCGCTCCTGGCCACCCTGTCCCAGAGAAGTGACTGTGGGCCAGGGCCGCTTTGCCACGTGCTGTGACCACTTTCTCAGAGCAGGACTTGCCAAGAGTGTTTCATTTCAAAAGCTAAGGAGGGGCCGGGCTCTGTGGCTCAGACTGTAGTCCCAGCACTTTGGAAGCTGAGGCGAGTGGATGGCCTGAGCCCACGGGTTCGAGACCAGCCCGGGCAACTTGGCGAGACCTCGTCTCTACAAATACATCAAAAATTAGCTGGGTGTGGTAGTGCGCGCCTGTAGTTCTGGCCACTTGGAAGGCTGAGATGGAAGGATCGTCAGAGCCCAGCGGGTTGATGCTGGGGTGGCCGTGAGCATGCCGCTGCACTTCAGCCTGGGCAATGGAGTGAGACTCCAACTCAGAAAAAAAAAAGCTAAGGAGGGAGTTGGCAGATTGGAAATAAACACTGACGTGCAGGGCTATCCTCCTACTGGTGGGCCAGGGCCCCAACAGGAAGGCCGAGAGGGGAGGAGGGGCTGCCCATGGCTGGAGACCACATCCATGTGCAGAGTCACCACCGCCATCATTCCCATCAGCCCTTCCCCTTCCTTTGCCCAGGAGGTCGTTTGCACAGCTTGAGATGGAAGGAACAGACTCGTTACCAACTGGCCTTCCTGGGAATCCTGTGTTTTGTCCTCAGTTATGCATGGACAGCTTTGCTGTCAGCATTTGCTACCCAGAGCTGACACTAGGGAATGTCCTCTGGGCCCTCCAGCAGGCATTCAAGAGACCTAGGGCTCTCAGCGTTTCTGTGGGCGACGCCGGGTGTGAGTGTGGAGCTCACAGGCCAGTCACGGGAGGGCCCTGGTGGCGGCGGCCACGCGCAATGTTTGCAATTCAATGTCAGGTTTTCTCTGGGCATTAGGGTTTGGTTCCCCACAACAGCGACCTGTGCACTCTGCTGTGATTTGCTGTCTGCAGGTGGCTCTCGGCGAAGCCCCGCGAGGGGGTCACTTTGCCCTTCTCCAGGGTGACGTGTCCTCTCGCTGTTGAGCATTGTTTACCTGCCCAGCATCACTTCCTCGGATGCTCTATTCAGTAAAGACGTACGCCAGCGTGTTGTGTGTGGTGTCTTTATTGAGACATTGCGACTGACATGCACAGTCCCACGCGCCTGTCACAGGGCAAAAGCAGCAACTGCCATGACGTCTTTTATTTTCACTCTATGACACAGCATCAATCTTATTAGTACTTTGAAGGGGCCATTAGAAAAAATAAACGTCAGTTTGGGTCATTTAGGAAACACTTCACCACCATTACAGCAGGGGCATGGGCCACTTAGTTCCAGTTGGGTTTTCCCAGACAAAGTCACAATTCTGGTTTCTCTGCTTGCATTGATGGTGGTGTCACCTCGGAGCTCATTCAGGGTGCCTGTCGGCCAGGGTGGAGGGGTCGACGGCTCGGGGATGAGTCCAGGCAGCCAAGGCCCAGCAGCGTGTGGGCCCCTGTCCCGCTTGTGCAGACTTTTTAGGAAACTGAGCCCCAATGGCCAGGCAGGGGCTCCCTGCAGGACGGAGGATCCAGCCCGGCCTTGGGGTCTAGGATGGGGCTGAGGGAGCAGACCTGTCCCCTCTCCTCCCCCTGACACTGGACACCCAGAAGCAGGGCTGGGACCTCAGGATCCTTTGTGATGTGGCTGCAGGGCATGCAGATCCCTCTGTCCACGGGTGAAGACCCACTGGGTGGCTGGGACCAGGTCACCCTCTGGGAAGCCAGAGGGGCACAGCTGCCAGGTTGGGGCAGAGAGAAAGCGCCGAGAGGCCGTTGTCCTGCAAAGCAGTGACCCCAGGCCCTCGTGCCACCCTCCGAGTTGTGGCCAGTCACCAGACGTGTGTGCCTCAACAGAGAGTCCTCTGGGCACCCACCCTGGGCTTTCAGGTTCATCCAGCAAGTTCAGGGGTGGACTGAGCCCTGTCCTGGCCGAGGCCCAGCCGGAAACAAGAGCTGCCAGATCTGTAGCACGTGGTCGACCCTGACTGGTGGCGGTCGCTACCACCTTGTATCCCTGCCGGGGCTGAAGCCCCACCGCAGGGTGGCCTGGGCGCTCTACGTCCCGAGCTTGGAGGTGGGCCCAACCGGGGCTCGCATTGGTGGCCATCCCCAACTGACCTTCCAGAGCGGCCCCTCCCGAGGGCAGACCCAGAGGCCCAGGGTCCCCACCTGAGCTGTGATGAAGGGTGGGGGGCTGGGACCTGACCAGGCCTCCAGAGGATTCCAGGAAGGGCACGTGAGCAAGTGTCACTGAGATGAGACCCACGTGCCCAGGCCGCCCTCCAGCGGGTCTGACCAGGAGAGTCAGGATCAAAGCAATAATGCCTGTTCCTGGGGGCACCACCTGCTGCCCTTGTGTGGTCAGGGCTGACGCCCCGCCCGTAGGGACCGTCAACGTCTGGTGGCGGGACCCCCAAGCTTGGGAAGGGCGAGGTCGCCTGGTGGGGACGGGCCAGCAAGAGCCCTTGGCCATGCTGTGGCAGCCATGTTCCCATCTTGGTGTGGCTCTCACTCCTGGCACGTCCAGAGGGGCCTGGCCCCCAAGGGCCTCTGAGACAGCTCTGGGTAGAGGGACAAGGGAGGGGAGAGCACAGTGGCCAAGTCTGGTAGAGCAGGTGGGGCAGGAACGACTGACAGAAGGAAGCTGGCCTGAGGCAGTGGGGACGTGCCAAGACACTGGGCCCGGCTATCAGGGAGCGGCCCAACCTGCCACCCCAGGCTTCGCCCCATAGAAAGGCCCAACGGGCTCCAGCTCAAACCAAGGTCCAAGAGCATCCTCATGTCCTACAAGCTGCCCTCTACCAAGCCTACGACGACCCTGCATCAGGGACACACATGACAGTGAGGAAAAGTCAGGGTGGGAGCCTGTGAGGGGCTCCAGACAAAGCTCCTCCCTCCTATGGCCAGGATTGGGCGGGAGGCCCCAGGGCCATTCTGGGGGGCGACCCAGGGCTTTGAAACGACTCTTCCAGATGCACCCAGCCCTGCCTCCTGCTCCAGCTTCCTGGCACCCTCAGCAGGAGGGCCCTGACCCTCCTTGGCCAGGCACAGCTTGGGGGCTGCCGCCCCCAGAAGCACCCACTTGGGAGGAAGGAGGAAGATTCCAGCTCCTCCCCTCAAAGTCCCTCTAGAATGAATTTGAGATCATCTGATTAGAGCTTCTGGCAGCTCCAGCCATCTTGGCTCGGCCACACTCCCTGAGCGGCCTTGGGCTTTGCCTGGTTAGTTCTGAGCCTCAGTTTACCCCACGTGGGCCCCATCTAGCCCTATGACGAAGGTTGAAGGAGGGTCCCTTCCCAGGGCTTGGCCTCAGGAGTGGCTGGGAAATTCATAAGTAACCTTTTCCTGGAATCTCCCCTTGCCAGGAGGGGGTTGAGAGGGAAGAATCTGGTTACAAAGCCAAGGCCTTGCAACTCCTGCTGATTCCCCTAGTTCAGTGGAAAGACTGGACCTGGCCCCATGCAGAGGTTTGGGCCTCATGGTGCCCAGGGCCATGGCCTCACCCAGACCACTCGCTTGTCTCCAGGGGGAGGCCAGGAAAAACGGCTCCAGGGAAGCGGCTGGGCATTCAGGGAGAGTGGAGTCCTTGAGGCCACGTCCTCAAGGGGCGTCACCACCCCCGCCTGGGGCTCGTAGCACGGAGGGGCCGGGGCCGGGATGAGCGGGCCAGGCCGCCCCTGCCACCCCCGTCCCGGGCCGGGCGCTAGGTGCCCTCTCGGAAGCTGTGGATCTGCGTGGAGTACCTCTGCAGGTGGCCCTGGGGCGGGGCCTCGGTGGCACCCAGGGCCGCCCCGGCCGTCTGCTGCTGCTGCTGG
>NW_007259593.1:880388-881249 GCF_000164805.1 Carlito syrichta
GTGGTGCCCGGCGCCGGGGGGGCCGGTTCTTGGTCTTCATGGCTCTGGACCGGGTGTCCCTGTCGCCGGCGGCGGGGAGGTCGGGCTCTGGGAACTGAATCCAGAACACAGGACACTCTGCGGTCACTTGGTGTGGCCAGGGGACACACCGGGTGGCTGTCCCCGGCAGCCTCCTCGCCGATGACCACAGCACCAGGAGCCAGGGGCTGTGGCCATTTGGGGCTCGGCAGCCCAAGGTCCTTCCTTCTGTTCACACACTGAGCCCTGGGCTGACCCCACATGTCCCCAGTGCCCCTGCTTGACCTCACACTGGCCCCTGGGACCTAGTCCTGATCTTGTGCCCCTTCCCCCAGGCGACTCACACTGTCCCCCAGAACGTGCCCTGTCCCCAAGGCCCTCCCCGTCCCCTGAAGCCCTCCTGAGCTCAGGGGACCTCTGACACCTGCTGAGACCACCCAGAGATGTGTCCCCAACCCTGCTTGGGGCAGCTGCTCTGCCTGAGGCTGGGCCGCCACCAGTGTGTCCCACGGACAGGCAGTGGTTCCAGCCTCCAGGCTCCCTGTCCTGCCCGGGCTGGCCGTGACACATGCTGGGACAACACGGGGCGAGACCGCCGTGGACGTGGGGCAGCCGTGGGAGGTCGGAGGTGGACAACGGCCCGGCGGCCGCCCCCAGGCCCACCACGTGGAGAACCCCCGCGGGGGCTCCAGACCCCAGACGCCCACCCGGCTCTGCCCAGCCTCCCCGGCCCCGCCCCCCGGGGTCGTCCCGCCCGGACGGACACGCAGCCCTGCCGTTACCTGGGATCCGCGGCCGCAGGCGCCGAGCTGCCCACGGGGGACAAGGACACGTCGCTTTAGC
>NW_007259593.1:881463-889585 GCF_000164805.1 Carlito syrichta
CGGGGCCGCCGGGGGCGTGGGGGCCCGCCCGCGTCTCCTCTTCTGCCCTGCGGCCGAGGGCGCTCCCGCCAGGCCCACCTCCCTGGCCGCGGGTCTGGCAGACGGCTGCGACCCTCCTCCGGCCGCCGGGATCCTGGGAAGGGACCGGGCAGCAAGGGCTGGCCCGTGGGCCCAGAGAGGCTGGCTCCGAGCCGGGCCGGCTGGCCTCTTGGTCCGGAGCCCTCTGAGGCTGCACCCGCACCGCATAAACCGGTGATCACACAAATCTTGGCCTTTTCAGCAGCGGGGGAACTCGGGCCTGCCACGGAAAGGGCCACACGCGGCCACGGGCTGTGGGCGCCCACGTGAGGATGTGCCAGGCCACCCACCCTGGGCTTGCACGGTGGAACAGACACAGAGTAAACGCAGCCACAGAGTTTATAAATATATAACTATATTTATTTTGAATATTAAATAGTTTTTAAATTACAAGCAATTTATTGAATCACACTATGCCTCAATATACAGTAAAAATCTTACAATTTAAAAATGTACACAATTTAAACCGAAAGTTCATTAACTGTTATATTGCCATGAACCTCTTCTGACCGTGTTAAAAGTACAGCGGGGAGCCCTGGCCCGTGTGCCCGCCCCATACGGCAGACAGCGCACACCGGTCCCATGTTCAAGACCCAGCCACGCCCGTGCAAGCCTGAACTCTGAAACTGCCCGTGTCCCAGTTGCTCAGACTCATCTTGATAGGTTGCCGGTAATTCAACAGTCAACACATCTTTAAGAATTTATTTGTAGACTAACGAGAATTTTCTGTGTTAACAGCCAAAACTGGAGCCAACCCCTTCACTGTTTAGGAACAATGTTTTTGAGACTGAAATCGGAAGTAACTGTGTACACCCATTCTTATTTGAAGGCTACTTCTCCTAGGGCTCACACTTTGAAGCCCCTACAACAGACGCCCACCTTTGGATGTTAACACCAGGTTCACTTCTGGATTTCCAGACACTGGGCTGAGCCTCGGAGGAGAGAGAGCTGCCTCCCTCTGGGCCCTCAGGACCAACACGTGCACAGGAGGTCCTTAGCTCTACAAAAACCCTATGGGAAACATGAACAAGAGGAAGAGGTTTGGGACGGCCTTTCATGGCCGCAAGAGTACAAGGACTCTTCTTAGATAAACCCGTCTCTGTAGAAGTCATGGGGCCTGGATGCTCCGTGTCCAGTTCAGCTGGCCGAGCTCCCCTACCTTCGAGACGAATGGCTTCTTGCCCGGACACACCGGCCACGTCTGGGGAGGATCTGGGGAGCACTTTTTCTGCACTGCTCTCTCTGGCGTATAACAGGGTCATTGGATAGCATGAGTATTTCTTTTGAATATTAAATTGTTTTTAAATGAAAGATTAGTTTTTATATAGGACTTAAAATATGCAAACTCCACCAAAGTGAGACTAATTAAAATCTGCTCAATTCTGGATTGTGACCCAAGGAGGCCAGGAACCCTCCCAGTGCACCAGGACTCTAACCTCCCACGTCATCTAGAGAATGCCATTGACTTATTTCATTGCGCAATTTATTAAGAACGAGTACATTTTGAAAACCCATCACTTGTAACCAACTTATTAGTGAGAAACAAAACAAAACAAAAAATAAAAACAAAACTAAAAAACCGAATCGGACAACTCAGAGCACATGCTCGCATTTCAAAAATGGGCTGAAATTTTTACTCTACGTTATTAAATTTCCTGTGTATTGCTTGAGATTTCAAAAGAACATGTTAACTCACGTGTTTTTTATAAATATAAAATCTTCCCTTCCATGCAACACCACACTAAGATCCCACTACCCACCCCCAACTTAATGTATAAAATGCTTTTTTGGCAATTAATTATGAAGAGTGATATAGGCTTAAAATAAATAAAAATGGGAATTGTGTTGTTAAAATCTCTTTAATCATAGTGAAAAATGTACAGGCCCAAAATATCAGTAAGACCAATAAGAAGACTCATATCCTTTGGACCTGCGTGACTTGAGTAATTTCATCTGAACTTCTTAAGCCCATAATCTGGAAAAATTAGTCTAATCGCCTCACAGTTCTTCAACCAAGACTGACAGATGCAAAAATGGAGAAAACTCAGGAAATCCCCTAGCAAGAATCCAGAGTTATGACAATTTTGGCAAAATCTTCTAATGCCCTGTTAAATTTTTTTTCCTCAAAATAAGCACATCACAAGGGCCAGTGCTCTCTGCACAGCCCAGAAGTGCACCGTGTTCATACCACGCCGGGAGTTGGGGGACACTCTTCAATCTCGCTTTCCATACCTTGGAAAGTTATTGCTAAGTATAAAAAAATTCACGGAGTGAACCCAATTGATAACCAAGGTTGTAACTTGCTATGTACACTCTGGGGCCAACATCCAACCTGCATGTTGCATCAGGACCTGAGTTCCCCCGATCTACACCAGAAAGCCCCAGCACAGGCCTGGAGAGCCAGCCCAGGGTTATGCTGGAGTGTGGAAACGTATCAGCACCGGAAAATATCTGGGGTGATGGCCAGTATGAGGGGACCGCAGGCCTGAGGACCTCCAGTGTCAAAGGTGCCTCCTCAGCTCAGTACAGCTGCACCGTGCCAGCCTCCAGGTCTTCCTCGTGTCAGAAAAGAACTTAAGGAGGGCAGAACACGGTCAGCCTCGTGTGGGACCACCCGGCTCCTGCCAACGTGACGAAGCTGCTGCGCTGGGAGTGCTTGGTCCTTTTCAAAGCAACAGGAAAACTTGGCGCTGGATGCGGGAGGGATGGGTCCGTGTAGCTGAGCCCCAGGGCCATGCAGCATGTGACGACCACACAAGGTCCCCATCAGGACATGTGGCTGCTGAGACTCTGCTGTTGTTCTTTGTCCCCCCTCAGCAGCAGGATGGAGCGTATCTCCTAGGTTACAAAGAGACAGGTCACACCTGGATGTGACTTGGAGTGGCTTAGAGGGGAAAATTCAGCTGTGGAGATTTTTTAAGAGCTCAGATTGACAACACTTGAAGTACGTACACAGCATCAACTTGGACCATCCTCGACAACGGGCGCTTGGTGTGGAGATGCATCTTCTTCTGAGCTCCCCGCCTTCTGGAAGGACGGGGTCACAGGAACGCTGAAGCCGCACAGCAGTCTGGCCACACCAAGCTCTGCTGGCAGCTCACCTGACCCTCAAACCATAATGTCCCTGGGGAGGGCTGGGGACCTGGGCACGGCAAGCTATAGCTCAGTTCTGGGGTGCAACATCTGCCAAATTTTACTAAAGGGCTTTAAAAAATCAGGGGCAGGGTGGGAGAATTACACAGAGAGGCTGCAAGACCCCTCAGCTCCTCAGAGAGGAGCTCATCAGCTCCAGGGAAACTGCCTCAGAGAGGAGAGACAAAAAATGTGTTTGAGTCAATCAACAAACAGAGTGGTATTTTTGGACTCTCTGAAAATATTTCCTATAGGAACATAAAACACTGACATTCAGAATCATTTATCATTATGAAAGAGTACCATATGTACAATTCCAACAATTCTAAAGACGGCATGACACTCAAAATAGTTAAGCTTCACAAGTACCATGCAGAGCAAACGAACTATAAAACAGAAAAAAATCAAACTAGTGGGTAGCACCAGCTTGACCTGCCTTATTTTCCTTGAATAATTTAAGTTCTGTACAACATCGGAGACTCGGAGACATTCATCCACAGTGCAATTACAGAAAGTAAGTAGTGATTTCTTTCAAAGTAATCAATATGGCTCACTCGTGACCATTCCCCTGGTGCGTCCCTGTGGCGCCCGCGCAGATCAGGTGTGCAGGTGTGCTCACAGGGACACCCGCGTGTCCAGCAGACACGCCCGGTTCCACACACGCACACAGAGGCAGCGTGGGCCTCCCCAGGATGCCGACGGAGTGCTGAGCGTGCAGAGCAGCTGCAGATGCGCGCTGAGGCTGCGGCCTCACTCCCCACCGGCTCTGCGGGCCGCATCGAACACGGCTCAGCCGCCGCCCTGTTCGCCTCTGACTCTCCCGTCTCGCGTCGGCAAATGGCGAGTGGATGTCGTTGCTCCAGCTGAGGGCACAGGAATGCCACGCTGGGGAGCAGCCTGGCCCGGGAGCGTCGGCAGCCACCTAATCTCTTTCTCCATCCTCGCTGCTTCCTGTTGGGAGAGAAGGAGCAGCGACAAAGCTAGGGTTTAAAGTAATTGTCACAGACAAGGGTTTGGATGGTATCCAAGCTGCGAGGCAGAAGGAGGAACTGACCCGCCAGTGCCTGGACCCCAGCCCCTGCCTGCCACTCTGTCTCCTCCTCTAAGAGCGCCTCTGGACTCCCCGACAGACACATCTGCTCGGCGTACAGGTGGCAGGACGCCGCGCTCAGGGCAGGGAAAAGTCGGCTCGGTCCATACATCTGCCCCGGCAGATCTTAGGTAACGGGCAGCATCTAATCGGCACAAATAAAACAGTGCAAACACAAACAAAAGCCCTTTATATTCCATGTTTGGCGTTTGATCTGCAAACTTCAAATCAAAAACCGTACCTACTAACATTTATCTTCCAATCTAGTTATGGGGACAAGGATCCGTGCTCAGACAGCACCACTTCAAACGCTCCCACCTGGACTCGGCCATCGCACGACTGAGACTTAATGGCAAAATCAACATTCCCGGGGGCAGAGCCAGAGTGTGTGGGCTCAGTGCCAAAGTCACAGGTGCTCTTAGAGCATGAGCCATCCGAAGAGCGGCTTCTCTCTGGGCAAGAAGTGGGGTGGGAGGGTAGCAAGAGGGGAGGCCAGGAGGAGAGGAGGAGATGGAGCACACCTGGGGACTCCTGGCGACCCAGAGCCACGCCACCACCCACTGTCTCCCGCCTCCTGTCAGGCCCAGTCATGAGCCCTCGGAGTGACTGAGGACTTAAGGCGGAGACATGGCCCTCAGCGCACACGGTCAAGACTGGGAGTCTGGTAAAAACAACTTTGCAACCTGCTCAGCAGACACCAAGAAAACCTCAGCTCAGCAGCTCTCCGAGCGACCCCCAGGTGGAGCCCGTCCCTCCACCCGGCCCATTGCACAGCCCCTCACCTCCTTGCTCAATGTCGGAGTCGGTCAGGTGTGTGAGAGAAAAGCTGGCGATATTGGCGGGCGAGATGGAGAACCTGGAGTAGGGCGCTGCGTGCGGCCAGCTCTGCTCCCCGCTCCGGGCTGGCGGCGGCGGAGAAAAGTACTTGGACGTCTGAAGAGAGGGCTTGGAGCTGAGAAGGTTACTTGCTGTCTTGGACGTAAAAGGATCAGGGGAGAAGTCATCATCCCACTCAAAGCCTCCACCTAGAAATGCAAACACAAAGCCCCTCACTTTATCATCGCACGACAGAGATGAGAGGGGAGCGGCACAGGTGTGCCACGCAGCGCAGCAGATGCCACTGGCTGGCAGATGGCAGGGCACACCCGTGTTGCAAGGGCGTCATTTAAAGCAACATGCGGCTGGGCGTGGTGGCGAGAGGATTGCCTGAGCCCAGGGGTTCAAGACCAGTCTGGGCAACTTGGCGAGACCTCGTCTCTACAATAAATTAAAAAACCAGTCAGGCATGGTGGCACATGTCTGTAGTTCCAGCTACTTGGGAGGCTGAGGCAGAAGGATCGCCTGAGCCCAGCAGGTCGAGACTGTGGTGGCTGTGAGCGTGCCACTGTACCCCAGCATGGGTGAGACAGTGAGGCTCTGACGCAAAGAAAAAAGAAAAGATAAAAATAAATAAATAAATACATCGACATGCGGAGGTATCCTCAAAAAGTGCTGACATTATTCAAAACTCCATTTCTCAGTTTCTTTGAAAACTAACAGACAAAGTGAAATACCTTCTTCATCAGTGGAACTCTCGGAGTTTATACACCTGCTCAGGTAGGGCGAGCCTGAGGACGGCGCTGGGCCACTCAGTCCGGGGCCACACGCCTCTCCTCCACAGGGCCCCAGCTCCTTGGTCGGGGTCTCCTGGAAAGTGACACAGAAGCTTCTGTCAGCAAAAGCCTGCTCACGGGACCCCCCCCAGCGTGACACACCCCAGGCTGGCGGGTACATCTTAAGACGAGGGCAGTTCTGAGCCTGGGCAGGGTAGACAGACACGTAGGCCCCCTCTCTCTCTGCCTATAGCTCTGACACCTGGCAGAGGGCACGAAGCCGCTCTTGAGGCTTCTGCGAAGTAAACAGCAGCAGGCAGATGGGGGGAAAGACAAGAACTCAAAGTACCACCAGCCGCACTGAGTGTGCCACCTTCTCCTCCAGCATCTCGTGGCCTGGCTCCAACTCAGCCTGCAGTTCAAAGTGGGTGCTGGTGTGAACAGAGAGCTCCAGAAGAAGCCTTTGGTTCTAGTTCTAGGAGCAGGAAGGGGGTCTTCTGATGCTTAGAAGGGAGAGGAGACTTCAGGGTTCTTCTCCATTCTCTTGTTCCCAGTCCTACGCAATTCTGGGGTGAGACAAGTACCTATAATTCCGAGGGAAGTGACACTTCCTTTCCCCCAAAGGACTGAGGTCCCAGAGAGGGGAAATAGCCCCACTGGCATTGTGCTGTCCTTTGTCCTCCCATTGCTTAGCTGCAAACATGGGCACAGCTACAGAAGTGTGCAGCGTAATGTGGTAACTAAAGCCCCAATTTTCTGGCTGAAGTGCCAGAGATATCACAGAGAGGGAGGAACTCTTCAAAGTGAAGCTGCTGAAGAGCTCCTGGGCTTACTCCTGAGCTGCACGTGGTAGGCCTGACCCTGAACACTCCAAAGCTTTTAAAGTGACCTAGGAGAGAGACTGCCACCAAGGCCAGCCTGGCCAGCGAGTGGCTTGCACGTGGGCAGGCTTGAAGCGCCCAGCAAAGGCTCTGAAAGGGGAACTGACACCGAAACCACAACCCACAGAGGCTGGCTGGAACTTGTGGCCTGCACCCACTGGGTCAAGGCCTGCTGAGACAAAAATATCAACATTTCCCATAGAATTTAAAGATAGAGAATTGCATAATTCGAGGATACAAAATCTCAAACTATTTAGCATACAAAGAACCAGAAAAACCTCAATTCAAGGGGAAAAGACAATCAACAGATGCCAATGACAAGATGCCACACATATTGAAATTATCTGAAAAAGACTATCATAAAAATGCTCCTATAAGAAAGGGCAAACACTCCCCAAATGAATGGAAATACAGAAAGTCTTAACAAAAGAATAGATGGTACAAAGAACAACAAATGCAAATTTCAGAAAAGAAAAATACAAAAACTAAAATTTAGAAACTCGGCCATTGTTTTGTTAAGCACTGGCCAGGGCGTGTGTTCTTTGAGCTATGGTCACCGTGTTTTCTTAGCTTTGACCCCCTCCTGTACCTTGAAGAGGTGAATCACTTCTCTCTCTCTCTCATTTATTTCCTAAATAAACAATATTTTCCAATCTAAAAAAAAATTTAGAATCTCACTAGATGGGCTCAACAGCATATGAAGATGACTGAGGAAATCATCAGTGAATCTGAAGACAGAACAGGAATTACCCAATTTAAACAAAAGCAAGGGGGAAAAAAGGGAGAAAAAATGGAACAGAGCCTCAGGACTGTGGGATGATGCCAAAAGTTCTAACACTGGAGTCCTAGAAGGAAAGGAGAAAGCATGTGATGCAGGAAAAATACTGCAAGAAATAATGGCCAAAAACTTCTAAACCTGGTGGAGACATAAAACTACTGACTCAAGAAGCACAGAAAACATAAAATGAGGTAAACACATAGAAATCCACACTCAGAGCCGGGCTCGGTGGCTCAGCCTGTAATCCCACGCCTTTGGGAGGCTGAGGTGAGTGGATTGCCTGAGCCCACGGGTTCAAGACCCGCCTGGGCAGCGAGACCTCATCTCTACAATAAAGCAAAAAATCAGCCAGGCGTGGTAGCGCATGCGTGTAATTCCGGCTACTTGGAAGGCTGTGGCTGAAGGATCACCGGACCCCAGCAAGTCGAGGCTGCAGTGGCCGGGAGCCACCACTGCACTCCAGTCTGATCGACAGAGTGAGACTCCAACTCAAAAAAAAAAAGGAAAAGTAAGGGGAGATGGCATGTTGCATGGTGAGAGCAGAAGAGAGAGAAGAAAGAGCTGGAAGGGA
>NW_007259593.1:889605-911947 GCF_000164805.1 Carlito syrichta
CTGTCGCCCAGACTGGAATGCAGTAGCATGTTCCGGCCACTGCAGCCTTGACCTGCTGGGCTCTGGTGATCCTTCCACCTCAGTCTTCCAAGTAGTCAGAACTACAGGCGCGCACTACCACACCTGGCTGATTTTTTGATTTATTGTAGAGACAAAGTCTTGCCAAGTTCCCTGGGTGGGTCTCGCACCCACGGGCTCAGACTATCCTCTTGCCTCGACCTCCCAAAGGGCTGGGATTACAGGCTAAGCCACTGAGCCCGGCCTCCACTTGATATTCTTAAAATATGTTCGATGGGGCTGGGCTTGGTGGCTCAGCCTGTAATCCCAGCACTTTGGGAGGCCGAGTTCAGTGGATTGCCTGAGCCCACGGGTTCGAGACCAGCCTGGGCAACTTGGTGAGACCACGTCTCTACAATAAATCAAAGATTAGCCGGGCATGGATAGTGCGCGCCTGCAGTCCCGGTTACTTGGAAGTCTGAGGTGGAAGGATCACCTGAGCCCAGCAGGTTTATGTTGGGGTGGCTATGAGCATGCCACTGTATTCCAGCCTGGGCAACAGAGTGAGATTCTGACTAAAAAATATATATATATATGTTTGATGACTGAAAATAAAACATACTGCCTTGTCTGATGGGGTTATCAATGTATGTGCATGTAACACATAAGACAATGTCAAGATGGGGAAGGAGGATAAAAGGTCTACAGGCAGTAAAGTTTTTACATTCCATGTGAAACAGTAAAACAATGATTCTAAATTGGGACAAGTGTATTTACTGTAGGACCTAGAACTACAACTACAAAAATGATACAAAGATAAGATATATAATTTTTAAAAATAAATTAAAACATAATACTAAAAATGTTCAAATTATCAAAAAGAAGAAACAGAGAAATAAGGACTAGAATAACACAATAAAATAGTGTACATAAATCCAAACATAGTGATACATATATATATATATATATATATATATATATATTTATTTTTGAGTCAGAGTCACTCTGCCACTGGAGTACAGTGGCACTCTCACAGCCGCTGCAGCTTCTACTTTCTGCCTCAGACTCACTTCCGCCTCAGCCTTCCAAGTAGGTGGAATCACAGGCACCAGTCACCATGCCCGGTTAATTTTTTATGTATTGTAGAGACAAGGACTTGCCAAGTTGCCCAGGGTGGTCTTGAACCCCTGGGCTCAGGCAATCCTCTTGCCTCCACCTCCCAAAGTGCTGGGATGACAGGCATGAGTCACTGCACCTGGCAATACTTTTATTAAATGTAAATGGTCTAAAAATATGCTATTAAAAGACATTTTTTCAGAATATATTTTTTAAAACCCCATTTAACTATATACTATCTACAAGAAACTCATATCAAATATAATGATACAAATAGATTAAAAGCATAAGGATGAAAAAAGAGAAATCATGTAAAACCAATGAAAAGAAGGCTGGGGCTGAGCACAGTGGCTCATGCCTATAATCCCAACAATTCTGAAGGCTGAAGTGAGAGGACTGTTTGAGTCCCAGAGTTCAAGGCCAGCCTGGGCAACACAGAGAGACCTTGTCTCTACAAAAAAAAAAAAGAAGGAAAGAAAGAAAGAAAGCTGGATCTCCAAAGATGTGGCACAGAGAAAAATTTTAAAAAAGAAAGAAGCCGGGCTTGGTGGCTCAGCCTGTAATCCCACGCCTTTGGGAGGCTGAGGTGAGTGGATTGCCTGAGCCCACAGTCGAGACCTGCCTGGGCAGCAAGACCTCATCTCTACAATAAATCAAAAAATCAGCCGGGCGTGGTAGCGCATGCCTGTAATTCCAGCTACTCAGAAGGCTGAGGCGGAAGGATCGCCAGAGCCCAGCAGGCGAGGCTGCGGTGGCCGGGAGCGGCCACTGCACTCTAGTCTGGGTGACCGAGACTCCAACTCAAAAATAAATAAATAAATAAATAAATAAGAAAGAAAGAAAGCTGGAGCAGCAATATGAATATCAGACAAAGGAATAAAGAAGGACATTATATAAAGATAGGTCAATTCAGCAAGAAGACATAATCATCCTAAATGTGTATGTACCTAACAGAGTTGCAAAATACATAAAGCAAAAATTAACAGAAATGAAAAGAGAAATGGACAAATCTACAATTACAACTGGAGACTTCAACACTTTTCTCTCTTAGTAACAGAACAAGTAGGTGGAAAAAGCAGCTGTGATACAGAAGAACTGAATAATATGCTACTAGTCAACTAACTCTGACTTTTATAGAACAATACAGTCACCAAAAGCAAAATTTATATTCTTTCAGGTGCACATGGAACATTCACCAAGGCAGACAATATCCTGGCTCTAAAATAAACCTCAACAAATTTAAAAGAATTGAAACTGAAAGGAGGGACCCTGAGACACTTAGAATAAACTTAGTTCACACTTGCCTCAGCATAGTCATTTTTGCTTAGTTGAAACTCTTTGAATCTAGCACAGGTTAGACAAATACATAAATTTCCAACAGGCAGGTTTTAGGAAGCATTCAGATATTTTACTGCAGGCCAAGCTGACAGCCTAGCCTAACCCCTCGGCAAATCTCCATTGGATGCAAGACAAGGAGAGCCCAACCTTTCAGTTCATGGTTTGACATAATAACCTCTAACAAACTTTCGGGCCCCTTAGCTGACTGAAGCCATGGAAATGATGATAGACCACCTTTTTGCTAAGGAGTTTGTGGACTGCAAATGTCTCTTGCAGGAAAAACCCCTCTCCTCGTCTCTTCCCATTTAGCCCACCACCCAAGCACAAGTTGCCAATGTCTGGTGATGTCAAGATCTAAGACTTACGTGGCTGCAATCAACATCAAAGACCCCGCAGCCTTGGACATTCCTTTTGGCCCAGACCCCTCTGGGCCGAAACCCTCCTTAAACCCCAAAGGTCCTTAAATATACTCAGTTCTTGGCCCTTCAATGCCACACTTGCCTCTGGGTGTTGGCCTCCTTTCCAACCTGTGAAAGGTGAATAATAAACTTTACTTCCTTCTACTTCTTATTTGGTTGCAATCTTGCATCATTCCCACGGTACCGGCACTGGCCCACCGCCTCAGCTTACCCTTTCAGAAACCACATAAAATATGTTCTCTGACCATAATGGAACTAGACTAGAACTCAATAACAGAAAGACACAAGAAAATCTCCACCCCTTGGAAATTAAACAATATACTAATAAATAATCAATGAGTTGAAGGGAAAGTCCTAAGGAAAACTAAAAAATAATTTGAGCTGAATGAAAATGAAAATACACAAAAAATAATGGAATGCAGCTAAAGAAGTACACAGAGGGAAATTTATAGTATTAAATGCTAATATTAGAAAAGAAGAAAGGTCTCAAATTCTAAGCATTTGCCTTAAGAATCTAGGGGAAAAAAGCAAAATACGTGCAAAGTAACCAGAAGAAAGAGGTCGATAAAGGAGAAATTGATGAAATTAAACAGAAAAAAAATAGAAAAAAAATCCATGAAACCAAAAACTATTAGGGAAGGAAATATTTCACAATTCATTTTATGAGACCTGAATTACTCTGATACCAAAATTAGAGACAGTGCCAAAAACAAACAAAAAAACCCAAACCAACCAAACAAAAACCTGGGTGGAGCCCAAGAATGCTTATTCCTCAAAAGCTGGAGGGCCTTAGGCTCTAAGACTATGACTATGACTAAGACCATGATTTCAAAGGTGGCTTCATGGCATGGGCCTAATGCAGAGCCCTGGCCCATCGTGACAGATATTGACCAGAGCTATGTGGAACGCAACTGAGCTCAATGGTTGTTTGTGACAGTCTGATAAGGCTGAAGGGGCAACTCTATGTCACACTAATTGCAAGTTAAGTATCATTACCAACTATTTTTTGCCTGGAGAATACTATATATCCACTGTACATCCTGGCTATAAAATAAACCTTAACAAATTAAAAAGAATTGAAACCATATAAACTTTGTCCTCTGACCATAATGGAATTAGACTAGAACTCAATAACACAAGAAAATCTCCAACCCTTGGAAATTAAACAATAATCCAGGAAACACAATGTGAGAGCTAAAAGTTAAACACGACACCAGGCTGCAGATTTTAAAGACTCAAGCAAGAGGCTGCGGGGCTCAGTGGTGTAAATTGGGTGCTAGATCCAGGAAACCTATTGAGGGTTATATTCCTGTGCAAGATCTAACCTCTCTAGGCCTCAGGTTCCTCTCCAGGAAGATCATGACTACCATCCCTGTATGGGGAAGAAACACGAGAAACTGGCAGACTCGTTCACCAACCTGGGCTGTCATTTCATGAAAGCGCTGCTTTACACATAGTAAGTGTTTAGGTATTTGCCCAACTAACAAATAGTGACATAACCAAAGCACAATGCTGCCAAAATTCATGAATACGCCGTTAAAACTTTGGAACGAAGATACCTAAACTACTTAAAAATTAAGTAGCTCATGCCTATAATCCCAACACTTTGGGAGGCCAAGGCAGGAGGACCACTTCAGCCTAGAAGTTCAAGACCAGCCTGGGCAACACAGTAAGACCCCATCGCTACAAAAACTAAACAAACTAAATTACTTCAAAACCAGGTCGTTTAGGTATAATATAAAAAAGCAGGAGAAAACCATTAATCATCAGCCTGAACCAGTGGGTAGTTGTCGCTCCGAGGCAAGCTGCAGGAGACATAAGAAAACCAATTTCAGATCATCAGAAAGATTTCCAGGATTTCATTTTGGCCTTAACCTACTTTTCAACTTTCTCTACGACATTAACCCCTTTGTCAAAGCCTCACATCTACTAAGTATGTCTTGTATGTGATCTCTGTACTTTCTATCCCTTAACTAGCATGCCATCATGACTATTTCTTTTTTGAGTCGAGGTCTCACTCTGTTGCCCAGGCTGGAGTGCAGTGGCATGATCAGGGCTCGCTGCAGCCTCAACCTCTGAGGCTCAGGTGATCCTGCCGCCTCAGCCTCCCAAGTAGCCGGGACTACAGGGATGCACCACCATACTCAGCTAACTTTTTTGTAGAGATGAGGTCTTGCTATGTTGCCTAGGCTGGTCTTGAAGCAGTCCTCCTGCCTCAGCCTCCCAAAGGCCTGGGATTACAGGTTTGGGCCACTGGGCTTAGCCTTCTGCAATTCTGCCCTGTCCTCTAAAGTCGGAGAAACATAACATCCTCCACAAAGACTTGTGCACAAGCCCCAGCCTCTGCAGCCCCAAGGAGCTCCATCTACATACCGCCTCCACCTTACTACGCCAACCAGACAAGCGGAGACTGTGTGTTCCCTTGGCCCTGCACACACTGTGCACACCCAGCACAGATTACAGTTGTGTCCCACCTGTGGACTGCCTGATCAAGGGAGAGATGCGGCCACAATTCAAGCTCACAGAAAAGGCAGAGAAAGGGCTACTTGGATGCGCTGATAACAAAACCCAAACTGAGGGGCCCAGTGATCCCTCCTCCCTCTCCTCTTAGTAGGGACTAGCACCTTACTTTCCTAGCTCCCTCAGCCCAAGGGTTCTTGAGTTCAGATGCATAAGGACCAGCTGGGGAAAGAAAGAGAAATGCAGTCTCCTGGCCCCAAACAGATTCCAGGTCAGTACACTGGGCTGAGCCTTGGAGGCTACTTTTCTTTTTTTAAACATTCACCTCCCCCTGGCCATAAATCAGATGTGAGTGATTTAAAGATTTTTTGAGAAACATCATACAAGCAAAAGTGACCAGAATTCAGAGGAACAACAAGGCATAAAGTAACATACAACAGATGCAATTCCTGAGGGAGGGGAGGGGGTGGACAGTGCTCGGGACCCACCCTGGCCATGGCCCATGAGGAATGGTGCCAACAGTGGCTGAGACCGCGGGCTTGATTCCAGGAACTAAGTGAAAGGGAGGACAAGCAATGCGAAGGAGATGCTGAGGACCCTCGCACCTTCTGGAAAGGGATGCAACCCCATTCGCATGTCCTACAACTGGGTATTACAATCCAGCTGATTCAAGAAGCCAATTCAAGGGCTATAAAGACCAGGAAAAAAAAGAACATTAAAAAAAAGAAAGCTGGAATTATAAGATGTAACATTTTTAAATTAATTAATTAATTTAGAGTTGATGTCTCATTCTGTCGCTCAGGCAGGAGTGCAGTGGCACGCTCATGGCCACCGCAGCCTCATCCTGCTGGGTTCAGGTGATCCTTCCATCTCAGCCTTCTAAGTAGCTGGGACTACAGGCACGCACCACCATGCCTGGCTAACTTTTTGATTTATTGTAGAGATGAGGTCTCACCAAGTTGCCCAGGCTGGTCTCGAACCCCTGGGCTCAGGCAAACCTCTCGCCTAGTTGTTACATTTTTAAAGGCACCTAAGTCTGTACCCACTTAGCAGTGCACACTAGGCCATCTGCAGGGAAAGGCAGGTCCAGTGATGGGACAAGACTACAGCCTCTCCTGCCGTGTTTCCCACCCTCCAGACATGTGGCGCAGCGGCTGTTGGTCATCTGTCTCCAAAGTCGCATGCCAGCCACTGTTCTAGGCTTGCACCCAAGTGTTGGGTATTACTGGCAACTGTCAGATTCTAAAAACGTGGTCTGTAAAGGGTAACTCATTTCACTAGGACTCTCTTAGGGGACTTGGGAAGAGCATCCAGGTCTCCCTACCTTAAATTAATATGAATTCTCTGTGCAACCACATTTCTGCATATTCTTGGAACTGTAACCAACCCCAAATTACTTTTTATGAGTAATCACAATCTGTTGCCTCAAAATGGTAATTAAAAAACAGCCCGGGCTGGGTTCAATGGCTCAGCCTGTCATCCCAGCACTTTGGGAGGCTGAGGCGAGTGGATTGCCTGAGCTCGCAGATTTGAGACCAGCCTGGGCAATTAGGCAAGACCTTATCTCTACAATAGATTTAAAAAAAAATTTAGTCAGGTGTGGTATCGCGTGCCTGTAGTACCAGCTACTTGGAAGGCTGAGATAGAAGGATCACTGGAGCCCAGCAGGTCGAGGCTGCAGTGGCTGTGAGTGTGCTACTGCACTCTAGCCTGGGCAACAAAGTGAGACTCCAACTAAAAAAAAAACAAAAAAAACCCACACTCAATTTCCTAACATGTTTTGGAATCCTCTTACACAGAAATGTATAAAATAACTTAGTGGTAACAGATACCTGGTCAAACAGGTAGACTGTGACATCATCAAAAAATGTCACCGCCTTCTTTTCTTTCTTCCAGCGGTCAGGTAGCTCATCAGTGGCCCCAACTGCCGAGGGTTTCAACAGACTCCGCAAGTGCCTCCCATCCTCACTGCTGAGGATCACGGGCACAGGGTGCTCAGTCTCGTCCTCTGACTCAGAGCTGAGGCTGTGCAGGTTGAAGGCCCTCAGGTCCTCGTCAGAGTCGTCGCTGTTTTCGTCCTCCTCATCTGCATCGATCCCGTCCTCAGAGAGGTCAAGCATCCCCGACACACTGAGTTTCCCCAAGTACTTCCCTTCGATATCTGGCTCCTTCAATTTGGGGCCCTCGGAGTGGCTGGATAAGGATTTGTCCACTGCAGAATTTGCATATGCAAGAAGTTCATTCGTGTTCGTTCCAGTGGAAGCGAGGGTGCAGGGGCGATCCTCTTGTGTCTCGAAGTCCTCACCACTGCTAAGTTCTGAATTCAGCAAGCTCAAGGGACTGCCTGCCTCATCTTCCGTAGGGTGTATCTGTTTGGAAACATCAGCCTGTGCTGGCTCCGATGTTTCTCTTAATTCCAGTTGACTGGAATTTTGCAAAGCAGATAGACAACTTTGATCTGGCTGGCTCTTTCTGGCTTCCAGGCAACTATCTTTGGCACTGAGACTTTGCTCTGGGATGACTGGCTCGGGCAAGGACTGACCCTGTACCAACACCAAGGCTGATGTGGAGGTTCCTGGGACCTCCTCGGGCTTTTTATCAGGCTCAGAGTCGTTATCTGAGAAGTATGCAGAGTCTCGATATGAACTTTGGGAGCCAGAAGCAAATGTCTGTGGGCTCGCTGTCACTTCTGTCCCTCTGTGACTGTCACCTGCATCTGAGATGATGATGACTGGGTTGGGAGATAAACCGCTGTGACCGCCATTACCTGCAGTGGCCTGTTCTGAGTCTGAGGTACCCTCGGAAGCAGGGTGCAAAGTCCACTCGGGAGACTCCAAATTCTCTGTTTCGTAGCCACTGTCTGCTGGCTTATCCGGGGGCAAGAGTTTCTGAGGAGCGTGAGAACCTATAGAATCCAGTAACACTTCATGGACATCCACTGAGTCCAAAGAGTCTGGAGTTTCCAGGGACTGTTCTGAGGTTGGAAAGGGCGCTGACAAGCTATCTTCTAAAAGGCTATCTTGACTGGTAGAATCTGAAGAAAGGGCAGACACCAAGCCTGTTTCTTTTGTAGCATCCTTATAACTGAGCTGATTTATAGTCTCCACAGCTTCCAAGTTTTTCTCTAGCAAACTATTATTGTGATGGTTTTCAGAAGCTGGTTTGTTTTGTAAGTTCTGTCCCAATTCTGGAAGACTATTCCCTAAACTCACCCTACTAGACATAACATCATCAAGAACCGAGTCACTTTTGGTCAGTCTTAAGGTCTCCTCACTAAGGTGAAGAGAGTCCTGGGTCCCGTCGCTGACACCATGTGTCTTGGCATCAGTCGAGAGAATTTCAATAGAGACAGTCACAGTGTCTGAATGGATGTCCTGGCAGAGACAGTCTTCAGGGACACGGACATCTGAACATGTGGGTTTGGTTTCTCCCTGTTTCGGGAACGAATCTGGAGGTACACTG
Source organism: Carlito syrichta (assembly GCF_000164805.1). Classification (NCBI taxonomy): domain Eukaryota; kingdom Metazoa; phylum Chordata; class Mammalia; order Primates; family Tarsiidae; genus Carlito; species Carlito syrichta. The sequence continues at coordinate 898,398 of NW_007259593.1, forward strand.
TGAGGTGCTGCTTCTGTTTCGAGTGAGGTAGGAAGTACCTGCACTTCCGGGGAAGACTGTAAGAAGGTGCTCAGAGTGTTGCTTGTGAGCATGACATCTGTATCTTTACCCTTTGTGCTTACATTTTCCTGTAACAAAGAAAAACTTGGTTTATTTTCAGGAATTGTAAGCTCAGTATCTAAGGAGTTTCTACGTGACGTTTCTAATATAGTTTCGGTAAAACCAGCATTCTTCAGTTCTGTTTGAAGATCATTTACATGGTCTTTGCTGGACAGTGAGCCTTTTAGTAAGTTTTTCTCCTGAAGAAATAAAAAGTTTTCTGATAATTCTTGAACATTCAATGGATCAAAATCTTCTTGGTGCATAAGATTTTCTGATAGGCAAAGAGGCTCAGAGTCAAAAAGCTTATGGGGCTTCTCTTTCTCAAGGTGGCAGGTTATTACTGACTCTTTGGGGTTATCCAAACTTGAACTTAAAGTGGTCGGCTTAAAGTCAGCTTGGACTCCATTGAGTTCCATTAAGTCAAATATTTTTTGGTGACTGGGTAAATCCTCTGATTTGTCCAGATCGCTAAATATATTGTTGAAAGGGCTCTCAGGGCCACTAGTAACATGTAAGTCCTCTGGTAAGCTAGAATCTTTGGGGTCTGCACTGCTTTGGAAGAAATCCTCATCTGTACTGGATTCCTCGAATTCAAGGTTCCTGAGCGCTGTAAGCTGGGATGGCTCAGCACTGATTCTTTCTGGATTATCCATTTCAGTTGTGAGCAGTGCAGGCGGATAATCAAGCTCCAAGTTGCTGCCACTCTTTTCTTCTAATTGAATATAATAGTCGCTTCCCACAGAAAGGTTGTGGGCGTCAAAAACAGGAACCACTCCGGGGGCCCTCAGGGGGACATCCTGGCCACTGTCATCTTGTTTTCCGGGCCCAGGATCTGAAAGTGAACTCTCAAAAACTTCAACCGGAAAGAAGATGCTTGTGTAGGACAAGGCTTCATCTGGGGGGCCCCGACGGTGCTCATCAAAGTGGTCATGCTTAGCAGCCTCCCAGACATATTCAAAGCTCAGGCCCTGGCTTGTTTCTGTCACAGTGAGGACTTCCTCCATTTCACGACCAAGCCTATCCCTGGCAAAATGGTCGAGGATTGGGAATGCAGCATTATTTGAAGTGTCTCTGCTGTTCGTATTTGGCTTAAGAGCATTCCACTGTTGTTCAAAGTCACCTTCTGAGTCCCTCTGGCTTTGCATCCGCAGGTAAGTCAGCAGCCTATGCACGTCTTCAGCTGCGGGTCGCTTGTCTGGTGACAGCCAACAGAACTGTAAGACTTCGTACCTGAGCAGCACATGAAAGGTAATTAATGGAATGATAATAAAAGACTTTACAAGAACCCTAAAGCCGACTCAACACCTCAAAAGTTTCTACGTCTTAATCGCTGCCACCCACATTAAGGAGTTTAGCTCATGGTGAGATCACAGTGAAAGAGTACTCCCAGTCAAAAAGCTTATGGGCTTTTATTTCTCAAAGTCACAGGTAATTATTGACTCTCTGGGGTTACCCAAACTTGAACTTTAAGTGGTCAGTTTAAAGTCAGCTTGAGGCTGGGTGCAGTGGCTCAATCCTCTAATCCCAGCACTTTGGGAGGCCGGAGTGAGAGGATTGCCTGAGTCCAAGGGTTCGAGACCAGCCTGGGCAACTTGGCGAGACCTCTTCTCTACAATAAATCAAAAAATTAGCCAGGCGTGGTAGTGAACACCTCTAGTTCCAACTATTGGAAGGCTGAGGTGGAAAGATCACCTGAGTCCAGCAGGTCGAGGTTGCAGTGGCCGTGAGCATGCCACTGCACTCCAGCCTGGATAACAGAGTGAGACTCCAACTCAAAAAATAAACAGCCGGGCTCGGTGGCTCAGCCTGTAATCCCGCGCCTTTGGGAGGCTGAGGTGAGTAGATTGCCTGAGCCCGCGGGTTCGAGACCCGCCTGGGCAGGGAGACCTCATCTCTACAATAAATCAAAAAATTAGCTGGGCGTGGTAGCGCATGCCTGTAACTCGGGCTACTTGGAAGGCTGAGGCGGAAGGATCGCCGGAGCCCAGCAGGTCGAGGCTGCGGTGGCCGGGAGCGACCACTGCACTCCAGTCTGGGTGACAGAGTGAGACTCCAACTCAAAAAAAAATAAACAAATAAATAAATAAAGTCAGCTTGGACTCTGTTTAGTTCTATTAAGTCAAATACTTTTTGGTCACTGGGCAAAACTTCTGATTTGTCCAAATGATTAAATATATTGTTGAAAGGGTACTCAGGACCACTGGTAACATGTAAGTCCTCTGGTAAGCTAGAATCTTTGGGATCCACACTGCTTTAGAAGAAATACATTAAGAAAAATAATAATTTTTCTTAATGTATTTCACTAATTTTTTGTGTTTTCAGAACATCGCACAGTGTCTTCACAGTGAAGATGACAAAACAAAACAAACAGAACGTAAAGTGACCAACCATCTATCAGAATAAGGCTGCTCCAGCTGGGGTTTAGGAAGCTTTATGTCTCTCTCTCTAATAACTTGATTGAGAACATCTAGGTTGGAAAGGTTTGAATATGGCTGTGCAGCATTGTCAAAAAGCTCCCAGAGTGTCACGCCCAGGGACCTATAAGAAAACGAAAATGGTTATTTCTCTTTCTTTAAATGTCAAATTTTTAACACCCACATTTTTTATACAGTCAGTACTTTTAAGGACAAGATGTGTATTGAAAAGATTATTAATAAAATAGTTCTTTAATCTCAAACCAATAATCAACATCACAATTAATAGCAAAAAAAGAGGCATTTCCATTAAAACGAGGAAAACAAGAACACCTCCTCATATTTATTACTGAAATTCACTTACTCTAGATATTTTGGCCAATAAAAAAGTACAAAACTGAAATAACAGGCATAATTATGTGAAATAGGATAAGATGCCAGTCAACTTTAAAAACTCAAAAAATTATCTGAAAGACCATAAGAATGTTATAAGAGGCCAGGTGCGGTGGCTCAAGCCTGTACTCCCAGCACTTTGAGAGGTCACGGCAAGAGGACTGCCTAAGCTCAGGGGTTTGAGACCAGCCTGGGCACCTTGGTGAGACCTCAACTCTACAATAAATAAAAAAATAAGCCGGGCGTGGTAGCGTGTGGCTGTAGTTCCAACTATTGGAAGGCTGAGGTGGAAGGATCGCCTGAGTCCAATAGGTCAAGGCTGGGGTAGCCGTGAGCGTGCCACTGCACTCCAGCCTGGGTGACAGAGTGAGACTCCAACTCAAAAAAAAGGAGAATGTTTTAAGAGTTCAACTAAATGGCTGGAGACAAGATATTAATAAATAGCCTGAGTTCAGAGTATTTTTTAGGGGGTGGGGTGGGATGGGGTGGGGGGAAAAAAACCCTATTCACAACAGTAGTAAACACTGGAAAATATATCTTTACATGAGTAAAAAATTTTCCTGCCAGACCCACATATTTCTTATTTTAGTTATTCCTAAGTATTGTGGGGTTTGCTGCTATTATGAAGGGCTCTTCTCCCACTCTGGGACTGTCTGTGCATCAGGAAAGGCACCAGCCTGAGCCTCTGAGGCCTCCAGGGTTGCCTCTCTGCAGCAGGAATGCCCCTTTTGGTGCCCATCCAATTCTCTCTCATGCCTCAGTGCTCTGTCCCCATGGAAAGGGCCTCTGCTGCTCAGGTCAGATGAGCTATTTTTCATTTCTTCTACGTGGTCTCTGCATTCCCTTCCTACCTCTCATTGCCTCTGTCATGCACAAGTCTCCTATTTATTACGATGTTCCCAAACCTAGCTAGTCACCTGAGTCCTCTGAGAAGCTTTAAACAAACACAATGGTATTTAGGATCTACCCCCAAGGACTCTTAGTTGGTGGATCCAGGTATAGCTTGGGAAACTATTTTTAAAAAGCTCCCTTTTTAAAAGGGAGCCATCTCACCACAAAGACAGCCAAAGCAATAAATAAGCAACTACTTTTTTTTTTCTTTTTAGAGTGGGGATCTTACTTTGTCACCCAGGATGGAGGGCAGTAGCACAACATGGCTCACCACAGCCTTGGCCACCTGGTCTTATGTGTTTCTCCCACCTAAGCATCCTGAGTAGCTGGGACTACAGGCGTGTGCGACCATGCCCAGTTAATTTTCTGAATTTTTGTAGAGATGATGTCTTGCTATGTTGCCCAGGCTGGTCTTGAACTCCCTGGCCTCAAGCAATTCTCCAGCATTGGCCTCCCAAAGTGCTGGGGATTACAGGTATGAGTCATTGTGCTAGGCCAAACAACGACATTTTGACAAAAATAAGTAGAGGAAAACATCAGAGTACACCAAAGGAGTAACAGAAGCTCTGGTGAGCACAGAAACTGAAGACAGTCACATAGAGAACAGAAGAAGAAAATGCTTGGCATTCAACACCCCATCCCTTCCTCCAGGGAAAAGGTAAGCAAGAGGATCTCAGCAGCCCCTATTAACACCTTGGGCACTTATAGTCCTCACCACTAGGGTTCCCTATGGTCTTCAGGCCCTAAGGCCAGCTGAGGAAACTGCCCAGAATCCACACAGCTGTGCTTCCTCCAGAGAAGGAACGGACACTCTGCACCAATCCTCGTGTCCTGCATGGCTACTGTGCTATGCCATCTTGAAACTGGAATTCTTCCATCCCTGAGGCTAAGCTGCCACTGAACACCCCTGCTCAGTGACCAAATAGAAATTCTGCAGCTGAAGAATTCAACGAATGAAATAAAAACACAACAGAGAGCTTCAACTGAAGACCAGATCAAGCAGAAGAATCTCTGAATGTGAAATAGGTGGTTTGAGATTACTCAGTCAGAGAGAAAAAAATAGTAAGAAGAATAAGAATGAAAAAGAATGAAGAAAGCCTACATAGGATTTATGGCTTACCATCAAGTGAACAAATATATGTTAGGAGAATTACAGAAAGAGAAGAGATAGAAAAAGGCGTAGAAAACTTCTTAAAGGAAATACTAGCCAAGAACTTTCCAAGTCTTGGAAGAGACATGGATATCCAGATCCAGGACACTCAAAGGTCCTCAGATAGAGTCAACCCAAAAAAGGTCCTCTTGGAGGCACATTATATTCAAATGACCAAAAGACAAAGAGAAAATTCTAAAAACAGCAAGGAAAAAATGTCAGATCACATATAAGGAAATTCCCATTAGATTAACAGTGGACTTCTTAGCAGAAACCGTATGGGCCAGAAGAGAATGGGATGAGATAGTCAAAGTGATGAAAGAAAAAAAAGGTCCGTCAAGAATACAGTACTCAGCAAAGCTATCCTTTAGAAATGAAAGAGAAATAAAATAAAGTATTTCCCAGACAAGCAAAAACTGAGGGGATTCATCACCACTGGCCTTATAAAATGTGCTCAAGGAGTCCTACATCTGGAAGCAAAAGAATGATACCCACTATCATGAAAACATGCAAAAATATAAAACTCACTGGCAGAACAGACACAAAAGAGAAAGAGAAAGAAATCAAACCTTATCATTCATGTGGAATCTAAAAACGTAAGTAGTAAGTAGAACAGTGGTTACTAGAGGCTGGGAAAGGGTAGGAGAGATGGGGATAATGAGAGGTTGGATTATGAATACAAAATTATAGCTAGATAGGAGGAATAAGATCTAGTGTTCTACAGATTGTATAGTGACTATAATTAACAACCATTTATTTATATTTTTCAATAGCTAGAAGAGCAGATTTCAAGTGTTCCCAACACAAACAAATGATACAAGTTTGACATGATGAAAATACTATTTTCCTAATTTGACTATTACACATTGTAGACATATATCAAAATATCACACTGTATCCCATAAACATATACAATTATGTGTCAATTAAAAATAATAAAAGCAAAAAAAAAAACTTTTAAAAAATGGCAAGAAGAGAAAAAGAAAACAGAAAAAGGACAATAGCACAAAAAAGGTAACTATAAATTAAGATGGTTATGATAGAAATCGTTAGTCAAAGATTAATTTTTTTTGAGTTGGAGTCTCACTCTGTTGCCCAGACTGGAGTGCAGTGGCCGCACCCAGCCACTGCAGCCTCAACCTGCTTGGCTCCGGCGATCCTTCCGCCTCAGCCTTCCGAGTAGCCGGAAATACAGGCACGCGCTACCACGCCTGGCTGATTTTTTTATTTATTGTAGAGATGAGGTCTTGCCAAGTTGCCCAGGCGGGTCTTGAACCCACGGGCTCAGGCAATCCACTCATCTCGGCCTCCCAAAGCGCGGGATTACAGGCTGAGCCACTGAGCTCGGCTAGTCAAAGATTTAGATACATCTTTTTAGTTTCCATTAACTGACCCCCTATAAATCAAAGTATTACGTAGTAGTCCAAACCCCTCTCTGTGTTCTCCTTCACTTCAATAAATATGTATTAAACATCTATTATATGCCAGACATATATGCCTCTGTGGGAGGCACAGAATATAAAACAGACTTTGTTTCTGTTTTCATAAAAGAAAAAGGATAAGAAAGGCAATATTCAAGAAGCTAATTATATCATCACAATTGTGATAAGAGCAATGATGTCTCTAATTGTCTTTTTCATACCTTCAGGCACTCTTTTGATCCTACATCTTATACAATTACTGTCCTTTAAGAAAGTACTCAAAGAGGCCAGGTGCAATGGCTCACAACTGTAATCCCAGCATTTTGGAAGGCTGAGGTGAGAGGATAATTTGAGCCCAGGAGTTTGAGGCCAGCCTGGGCAGCATAGTGAGACCTTGTCGCTACAAAAAAATTAGCTAGGCCTTGTGGCACATGCCTGTAGTCCCAGCTACTTGGGAGGCTGAGGTGGAAGGATCACAGGAGCCCAGGAGGTTGAGGCTGTGGTGAGATGTGATCCTGCCACTGCACTCCAGCCTGGGTGACAGAGAGCCAACTCAAAAAAAAAAAAGACAAAAGACAAAAGTACTATTCAGAGAAAGAAGCTACATGAAAGCCTAATAAAATCATAAACCAATACATACCAGATATTACTATATTTAGTTTGATCTGCAGTTAGTAATCTGTCTTGAAAGCTGGTTACTAATTCTGGAGCAGTCCATCGCAGAGGGAAAACTTTTTTATCATCTGCTTCAATATAATCCTCCTGTTTTGTTAGAAAGCATACAGAATTTTGAATCGAACTATACTTTTAGTGAGCTCACTGATTTAGTTCCAGGGCATTTTCAGAAAACATATACCCAACCCACAAAACATATCAGAAAAAAAAAGTGAGTATGAAGAGAGACTTTCTGGGCAGAAAGTGGGTAAGGAGTTTCTGTGAAGCCTCCTGGGCTACCTGAGCTGGTCTCTTGAGCCATAAACACTTGCTAAGTCATCCTTCCTGGAAAAGGAAGGTACACTGTGTCTGATACACACAACATAGACTCTGAGCAAAAAATCTTTTAAAATACACTGGGCCTCATGCACTGAATAGTGATGCAGGTTAATGAATAAGATTGTAGGCTTTAGAATCTGACAAGCTGAGTTGGAAGCCCTCATTCTACCATCTACCAGGTATGTGACTGTGGACAAGCAACAAATACGTAAAGTCTTTTTCCTTATCTGCAAAATGAGGAAAACACAAACCTACCTACTACCTTTGTGATAAGGATTAAATGGGATAATGCAGGCAAGTACTTCTAAGTGCCTGGTATACACAAGAGAAACTATGTAGAGAAATAACCAACTTATATTTGTATAATATTTTTTGAAAAGTTGGTCCTCACAAGAGCTCCCTATATAGAACAGATATTATCTGTATGTTGCTGCTTAGAAAATGGAGGCCAAGGGGCTTATCCAAGGTCTTAGATGACGGCATGGAGCTGGGTCAATCCCAATCTCTTCCCCCACAGCATGCTACCTAATTCAGTTTGGCTACACAAACGAAAAATCTCACTGATGACTTCACTTATGTTCTTTGGGATATATTTATGACAGAGTTAAAAATACCTAAATTCCAAGCTTAGTGAATGTAAGCTGAAATGTTACTAAACACATAATAGAGAAACATTTATATGACATGTATATTTTATTACGCAGGTAATAATTATTACTGCTCATATGTTCACTCTAAAATTTATTATGTACTATCAGACTAGATCAATTACACTGTATATAAATCTTTTTAAACAAAGCATTTGGAAAGCTGTCACAAAACCCTGGGCATAAAGCCACTGATTGAGACAAACCACACACCAGAAGCCAATATCACTGCTAAAATGGCTGGAACAGACCCCTCTCCAGAAAAGCATCACATCCAAAATTCTTACCCCCCTTCCAAAAATAGAGAGGCATTTGTGATATTATAACTTCACAATTGAAGTTAAATCAGATTAAAGAGACAACACTTAAACCTTTGGCTTACCTTGTACCTGCTGAATCCTATTCCATAATCTCCCACCTTCACATTTAAGTCAGAGGTAAGAAAACAATTCCGCAGGGCTAAATCACTGAAAACAGAATGAGTGAAGTCAACAAAACAAGAAGAATCAACAACTAGAACAATGTGTGAAACTGCTATGGGAAAAGGCTTTCTCTAGGCATCAGAGTAGTATATTGAGCCCTCTACTTAATAATTAATGTTTTAAAATTCTTTTTTACAGAAGTATTATATATCATGTCATCAATTACTAAATGATGGTGATAATCACATTTTTTGGCAAGGACCTATGAATACGAAGGTTAAATACTGAATATATCTGTACCATGTCCTACATCAAAATCAGATTTATGGCTTGTTTCCTAGTATTTTAAGAATGATCAAGAAAGAGTTCTAAAATGCTATTAGCTAAATTGTCTGATTTTTTTTTTTACAACCTGTGTTACCTGAGTCACAGTCTAGTAAGTCTATTTGCTATAAGTAAAAACTAATAAAGTTACAACTTTAAGCACACTAAAAACAATCTACATTATTTAAAGGTTTGTTTTTTCCACCCTTTTACAAAGACATGCAAGCATTATAATCAGGCCCTTTCCAAATTACTCTCATGTCTTCCAAACTCCATCTTTCCACAAGGGAGGTAAAGAGCATGTTTTCAAGACTTACTTTAAACCATTTACTTGTATATTTTAAGAACAAGTTAATTTTCAGAAAGACATATTTGACAAGTAAAAACTACTCTTTCTAAATGAACAGACAACAGATTAAATTCACTGACTTTTGACTTTAGCTATTTGAGTTTTTTTGTTTGTTTGAGTCCAGGTCTCATTCTGTTGCCCAGGTTGGAGTACAGTAGCAGAATCATGGCTCACTGCAACCTTGACCTCCTGGATGCAGGTGATTCTTCTACCTCAGTCTCCTGAATGGATGAGACCACACCCAGCTAACTTCTTGATTTTTTCTGTAGAGATGAGTTCTCTTTTGAGTTGGAGTCTCACTCTGTTGCTCAGGCTGGAGTGCAGTGATACGGTCATGGCCACCGCAGCCTTGACCTGCTGGGCTCAGGTGATCCTTCTGCCTCAGTCTTCCAAGGAACTGGAACCACAGGTATGCACCACCATGCCCAGCTGATTTTTTGTAGAGACAAGGTCTTGCCATGTTGCTCAGGTTGGTCTTGAACCCCTGGGCTCAAGCAATCCTCTTGCCTCAGCCTCCCAAAGTGCTGGGATTAACAGGTGTGAGCCATTTATACCCAACCCCTTAGAGTCTTTTTAATTATCAACTGGCATATGAATAAAAAAGGTGCAAAATTAAAATAGAAAAAGAAAACTATACTATTGTTTTAAGTCATAAACTAAAGATAGCAGAAACCAGATTTCTATAGTCCAAAACCAAAAATGTTCGTATTTATAAAATTGTAAAAGACCAAAACTTAATTTATATTTTCAAAGATTTAATTTCCAAAGCTCACATGTCTGAAATATAATAAGAATAATAAAGATGATGATGACAATAGCTGACACTGATATAATTCAATATAAGTTTGGTACATAACACTGATTCAATTATATAATAATGGCTAATATTCACAAGACATTTACTTTACATGAGACACTTCTCTAAGCACTTTACATTTTCTCTAAGTATTTAATTTTCACAACAAACCCATGAGGTGGATACTATTATTTTCCTCATTACTACATAAGGAAACTGAGGCAGAGAGAATTGAAGTAATTTTGCTAGGGTCACAAAGCTAGCAAGTTATTGTTCAGTAATATTTTCACACTTTCACCATCAATAACCCTCAGTGACAATACCATAACAGGTGCAGACTATACCACGCATATGACTGGTGCTGATTCAAATTCCAGACAGAAACTTTACATTACTCACTACATTCTTTATGTTTACAAGTGGTTCTCATGGTGCTCCATCCAAAAGCCTAGGACCATGGAAGTGTCTAGGAAAAAACCTTGGAACACCCAACTCCACTGTTACAAACAATATAGAATCTTCCAACCATAAGAAAATCGCTCCCTCCTGCTACAGGGAGGTAGGGAAGGAGGGAAAGAAAGGAGTAACATCATCTGAGGGCAGAAAAGTGAACATGCTGTAAGTAAGGGTGCTTCATCTACTGGGCCAACAGCTACAACTGTACAGCTACGGTTGTTGCCAACAAACGGTAAGCCACTGAGCACCACTGATGAGCATGTCTAGGGTCTATGAACAAATTTTGCTACACCTTCCCAAATCTCCCTTCTAAGACCAGAACTAGGAGCTGGATGCCGCATCCCAGCAGGGCATGTGTGTCCTTTCTAGGCCTGGGCAGCAACCCAAGCCGGGATGGGGCGACTTAGAGCTCAGGCCCACTCGGGCACCTCCTGCTCGGCTTCCTCCCTCCTTACAAATGTTCAGTGTAGGTCTTTCGATACATGAAATGTGAAGGCTTGATAGGAGATGAACAACTGTACATGCCTCTGGCTCCTACTATAAAACTGTAATGCAATCTCACTGGCACCCAGGGAGAGAATGCCTCTCATTACCTGAAGTCCAGATGTAATGAGAAAGATACAGATGATATCTGTATGATGGGGCATTTCTTATAAACCTGCCACCATCTCCATCCCAAGCACTCAGGCACATGCACAGTGGGAAGGGTGCTGGGTAGTCAGGAGGCCCAGAGCTAGTCTAGGCTCCGCTGCTCTAGAACCATGTGACGCTGGTCAAGTCATGCATGGGGGGGGCCTCAACTTTCTCACTAAATGGGGATGCACCTGAAGTAGCTAACGCACAAGGTCATTATAAGGGTAAAATAAAAACACATGAAATGTTCTGAAAACATTAAAGTGCTATACAGATTCAAAGCAGTGATATACAGTTTGGTTCAAAGTTGGTAGAAATAAATATTCTCTGAAACCCAATAACATGCAAAGCCAAAGAAGAGGAAAACATACAGGTGTAACTTCTTAGCAACAGAGGTAACTCTTGACGTCAATGGCTGCTTTTGTCAGGAAATACAAACACGCATCCAGTATATTCTCCCGTTGAGTTGAAAAACAGGTCTAGTGATGAGGCTGCCAAATGCTCAGCCCTGCACAGCTCTTGGAAAGCTCAGGCTTGGTCACCATCGCTTGGCAGCACTTGCTGGGACTCAGCTGACAGTAACCGTGCAGGACACAAGGCCCATGAGTGGATCTGATGGACGCAGGAACCAGGAGCCTGCGGCTCTAAGGCACTCCCTTTGTGATTCGCAAGGAAGCACCATGGCTTGTTTTAAACCCACACTAGGACTAGAGTTTGCCCATCTTCAGAAGGGTTCTCCAATGCCAAAAGCTCGATGTGGCGGGAGCCATTTTCAAAATAAGCCACACCTCTATCTATGTGACCTGCTTATGCTCTCCCAAGTAACCTGACAAAAGTGTTAATCAAGAGAATAACAAACAGGAAGCAAAATAACTAAAGGTTACTGAATATTCTTCTAGGAACTTGGCATATTTTCTCTTATTTAATCTTGACAACAGCACTTCAGGGTTTTAAAGATGATCCCCATTTTATAGCAGAGATATAAGCTCAGAAGGATTAAGTACCAAGGCTTATTCTGGTAAAGCTGATGACAAGTGAATTAAAACTTCAGCCTAAAGCCTCTGTCATTAAGCCACTCTGCCTTTGGCAGCCACAGAGGTTTGAGGTTCTGTAGAGACTCTGTGCCTATCACCCTAAGACGGGAAGCAAGAGTAAAAGGAGAGGATTAAATTTAAAGGATTCTGATGTGACATACAGAGGCAACTTCTTTAGAGTTTTGATAGTTTTTGCCCTGCTTATTAGGTCAGTCCTTGCTAACTGAGCTACATTTACGGAACACCTAGTGTTTATCAGGCACCTGCTAGGCTTTGGGTATACAGAGAATTCTTCCACTATGAAATTCTAATTAGATCCCGAGGAAGATGCCTCTAGCTGGAATGGGCTCTACCCAGCTTTTGAGGGCTGGAGATAAAAGAGAAATCAAGTCTTCAGTTCTAGGTTTTCTCAGGTTTGCAGCAAGAGCAGATAATGAGCTGGACAATCAGGCCTACACAGGTCTCAACTTCTGGCTCTGGCTTATCATTCCATGACTAAAAAACTGGACAAAACAGATAAGGAAGAAGTCTTCAGGTATTGGACAAAGGGCAGCCTAGATCCTAGAAAGAGGAGATACCAGAGGTAAGCTTCACATTCCCTCGACTTTTTGGTTAGGGCCACTTTCCTAAACATGGGACAGAGATATGGAGCTCCAAAAGCAACAGTCTCTTTGGGTGGTAGAAACAGGGAGCAGAGCCTGAGGCTACTCAAGAGGCTGAGTTTGCAGGCAGGGTAGAGAGGGCTGCTCTGACCTACAGCAGGGGCTCTTCTAGGCCTGCCTTCACAAGGTCTACAACCAAGATTGAGCTAAACTGCCAAGTGACTGCCTTCCAGGACAAGATGGCACTCTTCAGGTGGTTCTCACATTTGAGTGAGTATCAGAATCACTTGGAGGACTCTTGAGACTAAATGCAGTAGGTATAGATGGGGTCAGAGAATACATATTTCCTGTCTTTCTCTCTCTTGTTTTAGGGACAGGTTCTTGCTCTGTCACCCACATTGGAGTGCAGTGGTATGATCATAGCTCACCGCAGTCCTCGAACTCCTGGGCTCAAGTGAGCCTCCCTTCAATTTCGAGTAGCTGCGCCTACAGGTGTGCACCACACTCTGTCAATTTTTTTTTTTGAGTCAGAGTCTCACTTTGTCGCCCATGCTGGAGTGCAGTGGCACACTCACGGCCACCACAGCCTCAACCTGCTGGGCTCAGGTGATCCTTCCACCTCAGCCTTCCAAGTAGCTGGAACTACAGGTATGCGCCATCATGCCCGGGTAATTTTTTGATTTATTGTAGAGATAAGGTTTTGCCAAGTTGCCCAGGCTGGTCTTGAACCTGCGGGTTCAGGCAATCCTCTCACCTTGGCCTCCCAAAGTGCTGGGATTGTAGGCATGAGCCACCGCATCCAATCTCCACTAATTTTTATTTGTAGAAATAGGATCTTGCCAAGCGCGGTGGCTCACACCTATTAATCCCAGCACTTTGGGAGGCCGAGGTGAGAGGATTGCCTGAGTCCACAGGTTCAAGAC
>NW_007259593.1:911967-919838 GCF_000164805.1 Carlito syrichta
CTCATCTCTACAATAAATCAAAAAAATTAGCCAGGCATGGTGGCACATGCCTGTAGTTCCAGCTACTTGGAAGGCTGAGGTAGAAGGACCACCTGAGCCCAGCAGGCTGAGGCTGTGGTGGCCGGGAGCATGCCACTGTCCTCCAGCCTGGGAGACAGAGTGGACAGAGTGAGACTCCTACTCCAAAAAAAAAAAAAAGAAAGAAAAAAAAGAAATGGGGCCTTACTATGTTGCTCAGGATGGTCTCAAACTCCTGGTCTCGAGCAATTTGCCCACCTTGGTCTCCCAGAGCAAGAATATCCATTTCTTCCTTCCTCTCTCCTCCCTCCTTTCTTTCTTTCTTTTTGAGCTGGAGTCTCACTCTGTCACCCAGGCTGGAGTGCAGTGGCACACTCACAGCCACTGCAGCCTTGACTTGCTGGGCACAGGTGGTCCTTCCATCTCAGCTTTCCCAGTAGCTGGAACTATAGGTGTGCACTGCCATGCCCAGCTAATTTTTTGACTTATTGTAGAGACAAGGTCTCGCCAAGTTGCCCAGGCTGGTCTCGAACCCCTGGGCTCAGATATTCCTCTCCTCTGCTTCCCAAAGTGCTGGGATTACAGGTGATAGTCACCACACCCAGCTAAGAACACCCATTTCTTTTTTTTTTTTTTGAGTTGGAGTCTCTGTCACCCAGACTGGAGTGTGGTGGCCGGGAGCGGTGACCTGCTGGACTCCGGTAATCCTTCCGCCTCAGCCTTTCGAGTAGCCAGAATTACAGGCATGCGCTACCATGCCCGGCTGATTTTTTGATTTATTGTAGAGATGAGGTCTCGCCAAGTTGCCCAGGCGGGTCTCGAACCCGTGGGCTCAGGCTCCCAAAGCGCAGGATTACAGGCTGAGCCACCGAGCCCGGCAAGAACACCCATTTCTAATAAGCCTGCTGTCGCTGCTGCTCTTAAGACCACACTATTGAGAGAAAGTATTTGTAGAAGACTGTGAGTTTGCTGGACTTCTCACCTCAGGTTCATATACCCAGGACCTAGACCAAAACCAGGTTGGTTTCCAAGGGGTGAGAAGCCAGGCAAAATGCTATCCCTCTTACCAAAGCTCTGCCTATCAGGCAACCTCCCCACATCCAAGCCTAGATTAGAAGGCTGCATCAGATCAGGGTCAAGGAAGAATGGCATATTTTATATGTGCACATTTTAAAAGTGGCCAAAGTGCCAGTAGAAAACACTGCCAGCCCTTTTACCATGGAACTTAGAACATTAATTTTCCCATAGGGTCTAAGGTCATCTTAAAAAATGGAACATTTAATACTTTACATACAAGTGATTTTTTTTTTTTTAGATTGGAAAATATAGTTTATTTAGAAAGTAAATTAGAAAGAGACAGAGGACAGTCACCTCTCCAAGGCAGGGGAAGGGGCCAAAGCTTGGGGAAACATGGTGGCCACAGCTCAAAAAGTCACATGGCCTATCCGGAGTTTAGCCAAGCAGTGGTTGATTGATATATATATATAATTTTTTTTTAAGAGATAGAATCTCACTGTGTTACCTAGGCTGGAGTGCAGTAGTATGATCATAGCTCACTGTGGAGTTCAGCAATCCTTCCACCTTGGCCTCCCAAGAAGCTGGGATACAAGTGTGTACCACCACACCCTTCTAAATTTATTTTTATTTTTTATAGACAGGGTTTCACAAAATGTTGCCCAGGCTGGTCTTGTACTCCTGGGCTCAACCAATCCTCCCACATGGGTCTCTCAAGTAGCTGGGGCTACAGGTGTGCACCACTACACCTGGCTAACAAGTTTAAGCCAAGGGTTTCTAAATGAGATGGACTCCCACCTGATGAACTCACCTTTTCTTCCTCTCTGTCACACATGAACAGTTGGCAGCACACTTCTCTTCCCTTACAACACCACACAGACACGCCACAAATTTAGAGCTATGTGTCCTTCCTAGTCTTCTTTTTGCATTCCTACATACATCCTGCATAAATTGGGTGATACGAATGCTGGGCCTTCTGTGTCTTCCTTAAATGCAGTCTTTTTTTTTTTTTAAAACTGTCTTCCTCCTTCCCTTCCACCATTCCAGGTACTATGTATTAATAAACTTATATAGTCTATATTTCTTTCTATATTTTTTCCAAACTTATAGACACAACATGTGCACAAACATACAAATAAAGGGACTAAGGAACATTTGCCTTACAAAAGTGTGATATTCTGTCTACTTATTAATAATATCACAACATGAAAATCCCTCTAAATCAACTAGTCTAGCAGTTCTAAATCTTTCTTGACAATAGTGTACAACAGTCCACGATGCAGATGTACTTAAATTCATTTTAGCTCCCTCTCACAAACACTTACTTTGCCTCATTTTTGGCACCACTTCAAACAATGCTGCAGTTGTTACTTCTCATACACATTCTTAAATTCTAGTGCTTATATTTTCTATGAGATTGAGTCTAGGAATGGGATTAAATGGAAGGTGTATTTTTAACTATACAGATACTGCCTAATGGCTTTTCAAAATACTGTAATAATACAATACATAAGCAATATATGGCAAAAACTCCTGCTTGTATTTCTCCTAGCAACAACTGTGCTGCTGCTTTACTTTTTTGAGTCTCAGTGACTTTCACTTGTGTGCCTCTAAGTACTTCTCAATTTGAATGCTTGCATGTTTGTTGGCCTGTCTGCATCTCTGTCCGTTTTTCTACGGGGCCACTGTTTTCTGGTCAATTTGTAAGAACGCTTTTTTAAATATCAGCCTGTTAACTGCTATGTATACTGCAGACATACCTTCCCAACTCTATTGTCTGTTGGTTTTGTTTATGGTGTCCATTGCTATACAAAGTGTTTAATTTTTATATATCCACTTTGCATTTCATAACTCTTAGGTTACTTGTCTTAAAAAAGTCTCTCTCATCCCTGTGTTATACAAATAGTCTCTCAGAATTCCACCAATAACACATTTCATTCTTGTATCTTTATTTTTATAGGCTGGATGATGTGGTACTCCAATTTCTCCCCCTGATAATGAATTGTGCCAGTACTGAATAAGCAAGTCATCTTTTTCTGCATTGATTTCAAATATCACTCTTATCATATATTCACTTTCTATTATGTATTATGTACTATTAATTTATTTACCTGCCAAAACCATGTTATTTGTATCATAGTGGCTTATTTATTTACCTGCCAAAACCATGTTATTTGTATCATAGTGGCTTACTGTATGTTCTGACGTCTGGTAAAGCAAGCCTCTTTGTCAGCCCCCACTATTTATTTTCCCCCCACACTTTATGGCTCTTGTAGACACTTATTCTTCTATACAAAGCTAAATATAATTTCATCCAGCTCCCCTATCACCAAAAACAAAAACCCTGTTAAGATGCTAATGGAAATTATTTCAGTTTAATTGACATTTTGGTATTGCCTTCCTACCATAAATCATAGTGCATCTTTCCATTTGTCCACATGTTATTTTAATCCTTCAATAAGGTTTCACAGTTTTCTTCATGTAGTCCTGTGTCTTTCTCACATCTTTTACTCTCAAATAATTTATAATTTTGGCATTATTGAGAATGGAATGGATTTTTCCCACCTCCATTTCTAGTGTATTTATAACGAGAACAGAGAAAAACCATTAACTTTTGTATAATTGTCTTATAGCAAGTCACAACAAATTATCTTATTAATTCTAATTTTTAAAAATAAAGTAGTTTCTTGATTTTTCTCAACATACAATATCATGTCACCAGTAAAGAAGGGTGGTGTCTCTTCTTTTCTAATGATTGTGTACTGTAGCTCCGTGGCTAAGAGTGTGGGCTCTGGAGCCAGAGGGTCTGGGTTTGAATCCCAGCTCTGCAGTCTTCCTGTGCCTGTTTCCTCACTTGTAATATGGAGGGAAAAAACAGCACTATCTCTTCTGAGATACTGCAAAGATAAAATAACACACATACAGCACTTAGAAAGTAGCTGGCATACAGAAAGCATTCAATAAATCTTTACTATTGCTTTTAAACTGATAATTTTCTAGTTTGTGTTTGTATTCACTAGTACATCCAATGAAATGCTGAAAAACAAGAGAAATAGTAGACACCTCTAACTGGTTTCTCATTTAACTGAGACTTTATTTTGCCATTTAGAATGATACTGTTATTGAGTTTTGGTAACTAGTTCTTATGATATTTATTTTCTTTCCTACCAGAGATTTAAATATAGACTGGCTGTTGAATGACATCAAATGATGTTTCAGCAACCTATTGATATAATGTATTTTTTCTACTTTATTCTGCCAATGTAATAAATTACGCAGCTATATTTTTATAATATAAACCTACCCTTATATTCCTAGAATAAGTCTTACTTTTCTTCACACATTGCTGGATGCAGTTTGCTAGTATCTGTGTCTATAAACATTAACGAGAATTGCCAACAATTTTTATGCCATCTTTTGCTATTAAAGTTATGTTGGATTCATAAAATATACACAAATTTCCTTCTACTTTACAGTCTGGAGTAGTTTAAATATATTGGACCCGTCTGTTCTTTAAAGGTCAGATAGAAGTCAACCATGAAACCCTCTGGACCTGGTGACTTTTTAGAAAGCTTTTTACTAACCTTTCCAGTTTAGAGACTTGATTAAGTACAGTCTTTCCACCTCTTCTTGGATTTAAACTACATTTAAGTTGGTTCCTTTCCTCATTTCTACGTGAAATATATCATGGGAGACACAGAGGTAAAGAAAACCCAATCCCTACCTTCAACAAATTTTCCATGTAGAAAGGAAAATAAGAAACATTCAAGGAGAGCTACCCACATATGAATTCTTAGTAGGCCTTCTTCTCTTTTCTTTTTATCTATTTTTTGAATTTTATTGCTCCCTGTTGAGGAAACGAACCCTGGTCTCCCAAGTGACAGTCGGGGATACTAACCACTGTATAAACGAGGAGGCTTTCTTTTCACAAGTGTTTTCTCTTCCCAAACCATCCTAAACTGTACTGCAACAGTGCTTAAACACACACACAGATACACAAGTGCACATGCACACACAAAGCCCTGGATAGGCCACTCTACTGCCTGCAGAACACAACCCAAAGGCCTTACCTTGGCCCTCATGCCCCCATTGGGCTTCTGGCAATGTCTCTATTCTTATCTCCCTTATTTTCTCTCATGCATCTTCTGTTCTAGTTAGACTACACTATTTGATATTTCCCTAAACTCCTTTTCTTTCTCTTCCTCCTATTGCACACATAATCTTGTTACTTCCTTCTCTAGCAATCTCTAATCTCCTCCGTCCTCCAACTTACGCCCATCCTTCAAGGGTCACCAAAATGCCACCTCCTCCAGAAAACCTACCTGGATTCCTCCCAGACAAAACTAACTTCTCCTCCTGTCTAAACGACTGCATGCAGTATTTGTACTGCTCATCAAATCAGTAGCGAAGATGGACAAACTGCTCACCACTCTGAGCCTCAGTGTTCTCTTTTATAAATTGAGATGAATAACAGCACCTGAATCATGGCTCATAGGGTTGTCCTGAAGATGAGGTAACTATTCACAGTATGTTTGGTGCGTGCTTGGAACGCAGTGATCCTGCTGCCGAATGTGAATACATGTTTTTAGCTTCCCGCTGGAGTGTTGGTGAGCAAGAACCGTGTATTGGCTTTTTTCTTTTCTTTTTTTTTTTTGAGTCATAGTCTCACTATGTTGCCCAAGCTGGAGAACAGTGGCATGCTCACAACCACTGCAGCCTCGACCTGCTGGGCTCAGGTGATCCTTCTGCTTCAGCTTTCCAAGTAGCTGGAACGACAGATGTGTGCCACCAGCCAAACCAATTTTTTTTTTAATTGTAGAAACAAGGTCTCCTCATGTTGCCCAGGCTGGTCACGAACCCATGGGATCAGGCAATCCTCTCACCCCTGCCTACTAAAGTGCTAGAATTACAGGCATGAGCCACCGCGCCTGCCTGCTTTGATTTTCAATATGTTTGTCTCTCTCACGATATTTATCCCTGAACTTTACAGGGTGTAGTTCAATAAAAACTTACTTAACCAATGGCTTTAACATTGTCTTTAACTTAATGGCAAAACAAATCCAAAAAAACCATAAAACTCTAAAAGCAAAGCAAAGCCCTCATCGTCATCATCACCATCATCTCTCCCACTTGTCACCAGCCCAGACACAACACTAGGCGGTTCAGGACTTCCTGGACTCCTCACATTAATCTCAAGAACTCAGTGCAATTGTCACAATTTTTACTGAAGACCGTGAGGCCACGCCAGACCTGCCTGACCTTTCAGCTCTCATGCATGTACTGAGTGCAGCAGGCGTCTCCTTCAAGCCTGATTCCAAGGTGTGTTTAAGGGAAAGCCTTAAATCTTCATCATGGAAGCAAAATGATGTTAGAGGTGTAGTTTCTTTTTTTTTTAATTTAATACCACCATGTGCCAGCACCATCTGTGGCTTTAATTTAAAATTAACAATCATGGCTAGGCGTGGTGGCTAACACCTGGAGCAATCCCAGCGCTTTGGGAGGCCCGGGAAGGAGGATTACTTGCCCCTAGGAGTTCGAGACCAGCCTAGGTAACATAGCAAGACCTCGTCTCTACAAAATAAAATAAAGATTAAAAAAATACAATACAATTGACAATCAAATGCATTAAAATCATGTTTATTGCCAAATATGTGTATTTCCTTAAAGAAAAATTTAAAAATAGTAAACAGAAGAAATTTTTAAAAGGACAGTCATGTGCTACTTAATGCCAGGGACACCTTCTGAGAAATGAATTTTTGGGCGATTTTGTCATTTTGGAAACATTCTAGAGTGTACTTACACAAACTGAAATGGTACCACCTACAATACATCTTGGCTATATGGCCAAGTCTACTGCTCCTAGGCTACAAACTGGTAAAGCATGTTACTGTGCTGAATTACTATAGGCAACTGTAATACAATAATATTTGTGTATCTAAACACAGAAAAAGGACAGTACAAATATAGCACAAAAAATTTTAAAAGGTACACCTGTATAGGGTATACAACATGAACGGCACTTGCAGGACTGGAAGTTGCTCTGGGGGAGTGAGTGAGAAGAGAGTGAATGTGAAGGCCTTGGATATTACTGTGCACTACTGCAGACTTTATAAACAATGGACACTTAGGCTATACTAATTTATTTTAAATTTTTTTCCTTTTATGATGATAAATTAAGCCTACCTTGCCATAACTTTTCTACTTAAACTTTAAAATTTTTTTAAAGCCAGGCTCGGTGGCTCAGCCTGTAATCCCATGCCTTTGGGAGGCTGAGGTGAGTGGACTGCCTGAGCCCGCGGGTTCGAGACCCGCCTGGACAACTTGGTGAGACTTCATCTCTACAATAAATAAAAAAAAAAATGACCCGGGCGTGGTAGCACGTGCCTGTAGTTCCAGCTATTTGAAGGCTGAGGCGGAAGGATCGCCGAAGCCCAGCAGGTCGAGGCTGCGGTGGCCAGGAGTGGCCACTGCACTCCAGTCTGGGTGATAGAGTGAGACTCCAACTCAAAAAAACAAAACAAAAATTTTTTTTAACTTCTTGAGTGTTTTATAATGACACTTAAAACACAAACACACTGTACAGCGGTACAAACATATTTTCTTTGTTTATACCATTATTCTATAAGCTTTTTCTATTAAAAATTTTTTACTTCATATTTTTACTTTTTAAACTTTTTTGTTAAAAACTGAGACACAAAGATACACATTAGCTTAGGCCTACAAAGGGTCAGAATCATCAATATCACTGTCTTCCACTTTCACATCTTGTCACAATGGAAGGTCTTCAGGGGCAGTAACACACACGAAGCTGCCACCTCTCTCTTTTTTTTTTTTGAGTT
>NW_007259593.1:919858-974274 GCF_000164805.1 Carlito syrichta
GCGCACTACCACGCCCAGCTAATTTTTTGATTTATTGTAGAGATGAGGTCTCGTCAAGTTGCCCAGGCGGGTCTCGAACCCGCGGGCTCAGGCAATCCACTCACCTCAGCCTCCCAAAGGCACGGGATTACAGGCTGAGCCACCAAGCCCGGCTGCTGCCATCTCTTATGACAACAATGCCTTCTTCTAAAATGCCTCCTGAAGGACCCGCCTGAGGCTTTTTTACAATTAACTTTATGTACACACACACAAGTACACTCTAAAATAAAGAACTAGTGTAGCAAACACATAAACCAGTAACACAGTTGCTTATTATTAAGTATTATGTACTAGACATAATTATATGGGCCAGACTTTTATACAACTGATAGTGCAGTGGGCTTGTTTTCACTAGCACCACCACAAACATGAGTAATGCATTGTGCTATGGTGTGATGATGGCCTCAACGTCACTAGGCAGTAGGAATCTTTCAGCTTCCTCATAATCTTATTAAGACCACTGTCATACATACTGTCCTTTGCAGACCAAAATGTCTTTATGCAGCACATAACTGCATAATGTAAAGATTTTTACACACACACAAATTAGAAACGCCTAATAATAATTCATCGACAGAAACACTCATGCTAGAGCTGCAGCACAAGCTGATCAGTGACCAAACTTGCTAAGTTTTACCAATGTGAACACAGGCAATACAATTTATAATGAAAAAATAATATAAAGTGGCACTTAATGCAAGGGTTTATTTACCTTGCTCCTCTCACACCTGATGACCTGACATCCTGAGGGCTGGAAAACCTAGCAACCTCGGTGTTTCTCAGCAGAAAGGAAATTTAACTTAAACTGGGCAAATCCTGAAGAGGCTCTTTTGGGCACAAGCTTCACCCAGGTATTCCTCAAGGCCACCCCCCTGCAGGTCTCCAGTTCCATGAGCTACTGTGAGGACACACGCCGCCTATGGGAAGCCCTCTGCACTAAGCTCGTCACAGTAACCTAATGGCATCTCACTGACGCATTGCTCAGGAAGACTCACAGGCAGGGGACAAGAAGTCCCAGGCTCTCAGCCAGCAAGGCAAGAGGCGTGGAACAGCAACAAACTGGCAGCGCCTGCTGTTTACATGGCCTTCACAAAAATCATGCGCACTACCTCACAGATGTAGGCTGCCTGAGATCCTGGGATAAAACTCTTCGATAATGATAGGTAAAAATGCAATTTATTGGGAGTGCTTTACTAAAAGATTAGTTTCCAAATGAGCTAATAACTTTCAGCTGAACATGTGGGTTGTTATATTGTCAACCAACACAGAAAGTCCTACTTTGAGTCAACCAATAAATACTCTAAATTCTAACTGAAAAATATACTGTATACTATGTTAACAACAAAAAGGGCTTAAAACACAAAACTTTGCCCCAAATGGAAATTTTATATAAAATATGACTATTTGTAAAACCGAAATGAAAATTGTCAATGGTTTCAAGGATTTTTGTTGTGGTTGTTGAGTTGCAGTCTCACTCTGTGGCCCAGACTGGAGTGCAATGCCACACTCCTGGCCACCACAGCCTCCACCTGCTGGGCTCTGGCAATCCTTCCACCTCAGTCTTCCAAGTAGCCGGAACTACAGGTGCGTGCTACCACGTCTGGCTAATTTTTGATTTACTGTAGCAACGAAGTCTCGCCAAGTTGCACAGGCTGATCTTGAACCCGCAGGCTCCCAAAGTGCTGGGATTACAGGCTGGGCCACCAAACCTGGCCATAAGGATTTTCTTTACTTTGAGTTTCTGAACTTGAATAAAATCCAAACTATGTGATTTACCTTATCATCTTTACTTGTTCTAAAGTCCACAAGATTCTAAATTAAGTAAAACTGTAATTTGAGAAACTCACAGGAAAATACTACTTACTCTTTGCAAATTTTTAAAATACACCAGAAGAAATATACTTGGGCTTTAAACACATTTTCCAGCTGTCTTTGATAACTTTATTTTGCTGATCTGGTATGATATTTTTTTAAATTCTCCAAAATTAAAAAATTCCTAAATCAAGTGTTAGGCAATAATCATCTACATTTTATAAAAGATTAACAATACAAACAATGCTATTAAATAAGACTAGAAAACTAAATATAAAATTTTCCAACTTTATACTTTGGATTTTCATGTAAGAGACCTCTGGGTCTTAAGAAACCCATAACCTTTTGGGTCTTTTTAAAAAACACTTTATCAGAAGGATTTGTTCACTATTCCAAGTCAAACAAGATAAAATGTGTAAAAAAAAAAAGGTTAATAATTTTCCTTCTTCCCCACCTGGAAGTATTGTTGAGAGTTTGATAGGTACAGTACTTTTCCATGCCTGTTCACATGCGCACACACCTCTAGAAATATGACCAGGTGTTTTCTTACTTTAAAAAAACTGAGGCATACTATAAATATAGTACTTTGCAACCTGCTTTTCAAAAATATAGAATACTTTATAGACATAGACACACAGATGTTCCATTTTAGGTCTTTGGGGTATTAAAAGTTAAATGATTTATTTAAAGTCAACTAAAGAAATACTCCTTGGTTTCCCTGGAGACTTAAACAATAATTTTAAACATATTTTAGACATAAACCAGAGCTCAAAAGCCTAGAGGAAAGTAAGCAGAAATCTCTTTTGGGTTCACAGAACAGAACTATCATTGGAGATAGGACTCAAAGCCCTTTATAGTTTTAATTATGAATATCACCATCAATGGTCTGAACAAAATACAATGTGCTCCTAAGAACTGTAGTCGTTCAGGTGGGCCCTGAAAAGTTTTGACAGAAATATTCTACATGGATCACCGCACTGCTCTCACACAACCCGACTACCTACACCCCTGACACCTATGCAGGAGTGAGCCTCTCATCTGTAGATCTAATCCCATGACACCTCTGCTTTGACGAGGGCACCTGAAGTCAAGCCTTTAAAAACTGGCCAGAAACCAGTGATAGGACATTATACAAAAAGATGCTGTTGGCCTATCTGAGTCTCTCTTCCTCTCTCAGGAATGTGACCAGGCACGCAACATGAAACCCAGCAGGTAGGATAAGAAACCTGGGGCTGATGTGAAAAGGATGTAATGGGCAATAAGTCACCAGGTGGATTGGGACTGTTTACTTCCAACTCTTAAGGCATTGTGACTTTTTACATTTGAATTCTGAAATAACTTCCAGACCTTAGGTTGTATCACGATTTTATGCCCTGGTGCTGTTTTTAATGAAGCCCAATTCAACCATTATTAGACACTGAAAAGAATAAGATAGTGTCTACTTGTATAAGCCAAGAGTTCACTCTGTGGTCTGCCTGCTAAGGTTTCTGTAGAGCCTTTCACAAACCAGACAGCTTCTGTGGGCTGCCCCACTGGTGATATGTGCAGTACAGCCCTGAAAGACAGACCCACCTGTGCAGGAAGTGCAGCTTGTGCATGGCGGCCAGCCCTGCAGCAATTTCACATGCCATCCTCTGCAGCAGCATGGTCTGCGAGTCCCCCCGCATGTGCTCCTGCTCCGTACGTAGATACGTTTTCAGGTCGCCCTGTAAAAATCAGTCCGTGTGAGTCTCAAAATGAACCACAGGAACAAACTGAGGGCTTAAACATGTGCCTTAGCTGGCACGAACTACAACGATTACTTATTAGAAATTACTTAGGTTTGCACTCTAAGGAATTCCAACCCAGCAATTTTTTTCCTATTATCTCCTCAAATTCCTTTACCACTAACTCAATATTTCAAAAGTATGGAGCACTATTATGCTTTTAGAGCCATTCTAACTAGATTAAACATTAGCTTATTTTTGTTATATAATTACATGTAAAACAAAACAGTTTTTTAAAAAAAGACAGTTTTGCAATGATGCACAATTTAAGCGCAGTGCAGAAACAGAAATATCCAGGTAACTAAAAGATGACAGGCTGAGTAAAAAAAAAAAAGGTGCCACTTGCACTGCCTATTCTAAGAATTCTAGGAGACACTTGGGCAGTGAACACATTACGAAGGCTCCATGGCTACTGCCAAAGCTCTGAGGAGTAATGGAGGGGAGAGAAGGAAAGAAAAATGGTGGAAAGGAAGTGGGAGAAGTCCAGTCAGTGCTGGCAACAACTGCTTCAGGTCTCTGCCAGCTTCCCCAGGGCCCTGTGCTACCGAGACCATGGTGAGAAAGAACATTGCAGCCACCCCAGAAAAACTCAGAAGAAGCCTATTCTTCAAAGGAGAGCAGCCTAAGCAGGGAAACCAGCAAACTCACATACAGACATTCAATTCACGGACATGCAAATGCTGGGTTCCCAGTTCCTCCTGTAAGACCTCCCTGGGTTATGCTGGCTTTGTTTCATGACTTTAATTTAGGACTGTATGTTTCAGGGAGAGGTTATAGTATATCTGTTTTGGGGAGTATGCTTTTGAGGAAATGAAATCTTTCATATTCTTCTTACCACACAATTAAATATTTATTGGTATGTTTATTCCCAAATTAAAACTTTCTACAATTAGTTAACATAATTTTGAGAGCAAGTCAACAGCTTTCAGTTTTAAAAAAAAATTTTGAGTAAAGAAAAAGCTCCTGAGGAAGGAAATTTCCCTGGACCAACAAAAGAGTACATTTCTTCTGTTACTGAAGATAGCAAATTTATCAAATTCCTCCCAGAATACACCTTTAAAACATAATATTTCTTTACAAACATTTGCTCACATTTAAAACTAAATACATGCTAACATAACTTATAGGTCCACTCCAAGAATCTAAATTTGTTTCCATTCCCAGTTTCAAAGACCTTTACAGGAAGATAATGTTGATATTAACCACCATTTGGGCTTTGAGCCCTATGTCAAGCAAGTTTTTGCACTTGTTACCACAAATATAATTTGAGATGTTTACCAGGTATGGCACTGAGGCTTAGGAAGGTTAAGAAATCTGCCCAAGGCCACGGAGCTAATAAATGTTAGAGCTGTGTTTCTACTTTTTGGGTCACCAACCAGTCAATTGAATTCTATTTAGCAAGTGAATTAAATATACAGATGAAACCCATTTATTTTATAAAAATGAATGTAAAAGAACTTGAGGTCAATCTCACCGATGTGCAGAGTTCTCCCAAGCGTAATGGGACTGCTCTGCCAGGGAGGCAGTGCATACTCAGGCAGCATGCGTCATCTCCTTCTGTTCCCACTGGAATTTTAGGCTAACCCAGTGGAGAAACAGACATCTTTTTTCCCCCCTTCCAAAAATATATGCCCCTTTGTCCAGGCTAAGGCTCTCTCCAGCATGGGAGTTGGAGGGAATAACACAAGATTTTGATGGTAATTAAATGAACCCAGAAAAATTCAGGCAAAAATCTCTAAGACTTCAGGCTAATGAGATTTTTATAAGGTAGTCCATTAGATACTAAACATGAAAACAGCCTAAGTCTAATTACATTATCAATGAAATGGTAACAAATTATTTTGTCTAACCCCTTTGCTATAATATTCATCTAAGAAAAAAGTTACTCTCACATGAAAGCATGGTTATGCTAGACTGTATCTGGCCAATTCTCAAAACAAACAGTAGCTGCTGGCAAACAGCGAACACTTCACAAGTGACTCTGGCCATGAAGACAAAACAGCAGAGCTATTTTTCAAGGTTATCTAAAGTACATTTTTTACCATTCACTGTTTCTAGAATGTCATCTCTCCCCAATACACCACTCCCCAAATTTCCCTAGAAGATAGAATATAATAGACAAAAGGAGATTTTACTTACGAATATACAAGGTCAGCACAATCTTTCACTTGGAAATAAGGAATTAACACCAAAGATTATTGAGGAGTCTGATCATGGATGAGACTTTGTGATAGACTGTGCCTCATCCAGACTAGTTCCATGCTCTAGAAAGGTCCTTAGAGCTCTCCAGGTGCCACAGTTTAAAAGAAAAAATCAGCATAAAATATTTAAGAGGAGGATCCCCTAAAAACTAGAATTTATTTATTAACAACTGTGCATTTCTTCGTACATGTTTAAACTTTGGTCACCTTCAAAGTACTCTCCGTTTGATGCAATACACCTATTGAGATGCTTTTTCTACTGCTCAACACAGTTTTTGAACACATCAATTTTGATGCCTTTTAGTGCTTTTGCCATTTTTTGGTTTCACCTCTTCCACATCAGCAATATGTTTCCCTCTGAGGACTTTTTTCATCCAGAGAAACAGAAAAAGTCACTCAGGGTGAGATCAGGTGAACAGGGAGGGTGGGGGCACAGAGGTCATGCCGTTTTGGTCAAGAGCTGCTGAACACTTAGTGCAGTGTGAGCAGGCGCACTGTTGGTAGAAGAACCAGTCACCTGTTTGCCACAACTCGGGACAATTTTTCCGCAAATTATCAACATCTCACAACAACACTAAGTGGTACACTGATGCTGATGGCTTCCTAGAATACTTACCGAGTGAAGGAAGCCTGTACTACAAGGGGACCACCCTCCAAAAGATAATACTGGAGTTTTTTGGGTCCCCCTTCGTAACTCAGTGAAGATTTTCATATTAACCAAGTACTAAAAATTGATTTATTCTATCCTAACTAGATAAATCTATATTTAGAAATCTGGTTTATTTTATTTGTATTTTAATGGTGCTTAGTGAATAGACATGAATTATTACTTTGGTCCATTATTTAAAGGAAAAACTCACCAAAAACAACAATGTATTCTGAATTAAAATAAACATTCCTTTATCCAAATTTTTAAAATTTCTCAGCTTCTTCCCAAACTACTCCAAAAGAAAAACTTACGACACTAGATGGCAGCAGAGTGCTACACCAAGACCTCTGCTAACAGAAAGGCCACTTGCAAGGACTTCTTGGAATGCATCATTCAAAGACCTGTATGTGGGCTACCCACAAGCGACATCCTACATTCTGGCATAAATGGCCAGGAAGGCTTTATCCAGTTTATTTTGCAGGACACTGAGAACAATGAATTAATTTCAATACAATGTAAAAAAAATCAACAAGTAATAGCTTTATAAGGGAAAACGAATAGTCATTTGTATGTTTAACAGGATGATTCTGGGGAAGAACATGATTTTTCAACAAAAACTGTAACGAAAGGCTGAAAGAACAACAAAGACAGGACCATACCTATCCTCTTGCTGAGGACAAAGAGAGGAGACAGGTCCAGCTGAAGCTGCCATGCCTCCGTCCAGCCCAAGTTGTTTCTCCCCTCCCAGAAGTTCTGGGCCTGGTCTATTTTTCTCATCACCAGTCAGCTCCTGCCCACCTGGGACCATAGCGCTTGCACACCATCTCCTCTTGGGTCACCACAGTCTCTCTCTCTCCGCTTGCACCCTCTAAGCTCAGTCTCAAGAGCCCATCTCTTCTCCCTGTTCTACTCCCAGGCAAATCCAACACTCCTCCCACCCATCCACCTCTCTCTTTTCTCTTCATGGACAAACTCCACAGGAGCCTGGCAGGTCCTGGCTCCACCTCCCAGCCTCCCAGTACTAGGAATCCGGCAGGACTGCTTTCACTCACTGCTTGACTGCACTGCCCCCACCAGGGCTACCAATGAATGACATGCCTGCCTCACACCAAACGCAGCGGCCTCCTCTCACCAGCCTGACAAAGAAATGGGCCCATTCCTTCTTTCTTTAAACAACTCCATCTTCACCAGGCTTTGGGGCACTACAACCTCCTGCACTTCTTCCTGTCTCACTGGCCACTTCTTCCTTGGCCCCTTCATTAGATCTCCCTCCTCTCACTGATCTTTCAGTGTTGCTGCCCGGGAGCTTTGTCCTTGTCCTCAGTACTGTGATGCTCACTGCCAAGGTGACTTATCCACCCCATGGCTTTAAAAACCACACTTCACATACACCTCTCTGGCCCAGACCTCTCATCTCCTACCTTGTATGTATAACACTCTGCCTCTCTGTCCCATCTCAGTAAATGGCATCACTGTGCCAGACGAAAAATGATGTCATTCGTGAGTTCTCTGTCTCTAGACTCCCATACCCAACCCATCACCAAGTTCTAGATCAATTTTCAAACTCCCCGCCACCACTCCACTGCTGCTGTGCTAGTCCTGGGCACCAGCGCACCACCTCGTGGGCACGCTTCCACTGGCTCCCAAATGGCCTCCCAGATTCCACCTGAGCAGTCAAAGCCAGTCTTTTAAAACATAAATCGAATCATGATAGCATTGGTTCCCACCTGCCATTTTATTTGCCGGTCTCTCCCACTAGAAAGTAAGCTAGACATGGCTGACACTTTGCCTAGTTCTCTACTGTGTCCCTAAAACCTGGAACAGTAGAAAGTCCTAAAAGAGATTAAAGTTGGGATAGCCATTTTCCCAAAGGAGTCTCATCCTATCATATCAATTTAACAATTTAATAATAATAAACTCAGGAGTAAATCTGTAATTTGAAATTTTTATTGGGTTTTAGGTTTATTATTTCATTACTTTGTATCTGAAAGTTAGTCAAACACAGTTACCTTGGAAAAATAATATTTTATTTTTTAAGTAAGAAAACCTAACTGATTTTGTTTGAAAGTTTATCTTTGTACAGTAAACTCAATAGATTTACTTCAAGAACAGGGAGTCTGACTTGTTCTAAAATTTACTTAAAGTATAGTCATGCACTGCTTAACCACAGGCATACCTTCTGAGAAATGTGTCATTAGGTGATTTTTTCATTGTGGGAACAGCACAGAATGTACTTACACAAATCTAGGCAGCACAGCCTACTACACACTCAGACTACATGGTACAGCCTATTGCTCCCAGGCTATAAACCTACACAGTATGCTGTTGTACTGAATGCTGTAGACAACTGTAACACGATGATACGCATTTGTATATCTAACCATATTTGTGAGCATCCACAGTACTGAGAACAAGGACAAAACTCCAGGGCTCCAGCACTTAAAGTAAAAGGATAGTAAAAATATGGTATAAAATGTTTTAAATGGTACACCTGCATAGAGCACTTACCCATGAATGGTGCTTATAGGACTGCAAGTTGCTCTGGGGGAGTCAGTGGGTGATGGTGAGTGAACATGAACATCTAGAACAGTACTGTGCACTAACTACTACAGACTTTATAAACACTGTACACTTGGGCTACACTACATTTATTTAAAACTATTTGTCTTTCCTCAATAAGTTAACCTTAGCTTACTATAATGTTTTTACTTTATACACTTTTTAAACATGTAAACTTTCTTAGTCTTTTATAGTACCACTTAGCATAAAACACAAACACACTATACGGTTGTATAAAAATATTTCCTTTCTTAATATCCTTATTTTATAAGTGTTTTCTATTTAAAATTTTTTTAACTTTTAAAGTTTTTTGTTAAAAATAAAGACACACATTAGCCTAGGCTTACACAGGGTCAAGATAATCGGTAACACTGTCTTCTACGACCATATCTTGTCCCACTGGAAGATCTTCAGGGATAATAAGACACATGGAGCTGTCATCTCCTATGTCAACGATGCCTCTTTCTGGAATACCTCCTGAAGGACCTTCCTGAGGCTGTTTTACAGTTAGCTTTTTTCAAAAAAAAATAAGTAGAAGGACTGACTAGACTCTAAAATAATGATATATAGTATAGTAGGGTAAATATGTAAGCCAGTAACATCCATGATCTTTATCAAGTATTATGTATTAATACTGCGTGTAATTTTATGTGCTCTAGACTTTTATACAACTATTTATATCAGCATCACCAAAAACCACCTGAGTAATGCACTAGACTATAACATTGCTAAGTGATACAAATTTTTTATTCCATTATCGTTTTGGGACCACTGTTCTATATGCAGTCTGTCAAACACAGAAATGTCATTATGTGGAGCATGACTGTATAATCACATGCATCTCAGTAAAGTGTTCTACAGAGATACATTATAGACAGCACTGTCCAACAGAAACGTAATGCAAGCCAGATATGCAATTAGAAATTTTCTAGTAGCATTATCAAAATCATAAAGACAAACAAGTAAACATAACTTTAATAATGTATTTAACCTAATATATCCAAAAAAGGATCATTCCAACATGTAATGAACATTTAAAAATTGAAATATTTTACTATCTTTTTTGTACTAAGTCTTCAAGGTCTCATATGCATTTTACACTTCACAGCATCACCATGTACTCTAGCTGCATTTCTAGCACTTCAGTCATGTGTGGCCAGGGACTGCCATGCTGGACAATCTAGTTACAGATGACAGTGAGGCTCCCAGTCAGCCCACCCAGCAACCCAAGGGCACCAGAGAAGCTTCCACTGAGATCAATGCTGCTACCAAGTGTCCCTCCTGCACTCCAACTACAGGTTTGCACCTTTGTATCATAAGCTATGATGACCTATCACTACAGTGACAGGAAGAGAAGACACCACCTAGGAGCAGGGTGGCCACAGCACACAGGGGAGCAGTGCCTGTGGAGCAAACCCGGGGAGGAGGAACAGGCACCAAGAAGGGCAGGAAAAGCCATGAGCAGTTGGGACAGCCTGTGAACAAAGAGGCAAGACAGTAGTGCTCAGGTCAAAGCCAGATGTGGGGAGGGACAAGGCCACTAGCAGTACACCAGAACAGGGCCAGTCAAGGGACTGGGTATACACTCCCCACCCAGTCGTTCCACACCTCACAGTCAGGCTCGCCCATGTAGTGATTGTTGTCTAGCACAGGTGCTCCCTTCTGCTGGATCTGAGTCAGGACACTGTCCACCTGCTCCCCTAGCCCTTCTTATGTCTCTGTTCCACTGTGATTCTATGCCCCCTCTTTTCTGTATGAGCTCCTTCGGGGCAGGGACACGCCATTCATCTTTGTGTGCCCAGTACCCGAAAAGTCCTTGGTGCATGGGGCTTACTTAATGACTATATTTATTCATAAGAGATGTCCATTAATTAGGCACTTCTGTACAAAAGGCCAGTTCTAAAACAGAGGCTTCTTGCTAGTGGAAGCATTAAACCACCTGGATTAAAAATACACAGAATAAAATCAAGCCACCTACAGAAACACCTACTTTGGCATTAGCAATTATATGCCCGCATGCAAGGCAATTAGCCAACTGGATGAAAGAATAGAAAGCGTGGTCCTGAAGATACACAGACCTGGGTTTAACCCTTCAACAAATCCCTTTATCTCTGTCAGCCTCAGTTTTCTCATCTATAAAATGAAATTCCTGCCAACTGTCTCACAACGCTGTCAAGGAGACTCATCAAATGAGGAAAAAAGGTCAAACGCCCAGCACATGGCCTACCTCAGAGGGGTCAGACCTTTCCTTTCCTTACTCCTCATTGTGGCCAGTGGCCAAGGCTCCTCTCAGGTCTGAGAGTTCATGACTTTAAGCTTTCTTTGATTTTGCCCTCCCAAGTCATGAGACACTGAAGAATGCAAGTCCCACAGAGTAATGTGCTGCACGCCAAAGAATACCAAGTAAGACTCCCTTCCCATTCTCAACTGGTCACGATTATCTGCTTGCAGAAACTGACTCACTGCATTATCAGCTGAATACAGCAAAGGAAACCAGTACACTATATTCAAGAACACACCCTTGCAAACAAAATATTAGCATCCCTGCTCTGGAGTCAGGTGAGAAAGAATAAGATGCAGAGAAGTTTCATCTACATTCTCTCTCACCCTAGCTCATAGCCTGGGCTCCAATGTGGTTTGTTTCCCTGTCTTGTCCCCTTCCATTGGAGCCTTCCCAGTAGATCCAATCTGCCTCTCCTATCAGGGCACAATATGCCTCCAAGTCTCCATGCCTCAAATGCCAGACCATCTTCTGTTCCCGCACGTGCAAGCACTGCTGGCTCCCAGGCCTGGCTGGGGATGTTCTGCTATCTTTTTTCTACACACTCTCTTCCACACATACATTCAATGTCATTTCCTTTGCAAAGCCTTCCCCAATTATCATAGTTTGAATTTCTGTACTTCTACATACACCACTCAAACCCTTGTTTAATAATTACAATCAATTAATTTTGATAGCTAAACACAACCATTTTCTGAGTACTTTCTCTATACTCAGTAAATTCATTCATCATCTTTCCTAATGGTCAGGATAGTCCTAAGGCAGGGGTCCCCAGCCTTTTTGGTATTAGGGACTGGTTTTGTGAAAGACAATTATTCCACAGATGGGGGGTGGTTTCAGAATTATTCAAGCACATTACATTTATTGTGTAGTTCATTTCTATTATTATTACATTGTAATATGTAATTATTATTTTGATATAAGTGTGTAAGCAATTGATTTATTATAGTCTCTGTGCAGTCAAACCTCACTGCAAATGTTAATCTGAATTTGCAGCCAATCTCCAAGCACTAGCATCACCACTGCAGCTCCACCTCTGATCACCAGACATAAGATTCTCATAAGGATTGCACAAAGTAGAGCCCTCACATGAGCAGTTCACAACACAGTTCACACTCCTATGAGAATCTAATGCCACCACAGATCTTATAGGAGAGGGAACTCAGGTGGTAACACAAGCAATGGGGAAAGGTTGTAAATACATATGAAACTTCACTTGCTCGCCACTTCTCATCTCCTGTTGTGTAGCCCAGGGATTGGTAAGCCTGCCCCAAGGGATAAGCAGTATTATCACCATTTTATATATGTCAAAACAGAGGCTTACAGGATAATATTCTGAGACAATAAACCAGTCAGAGGCAGAAAGAACACCTGAAGGCAACCCAGCCCAGCTCTACAGATACACAAGGCAGGCCCAGGACTTACTCACCTTGTGCACTCTATGGCACTAAAAAGCTCTTCAAACCTTCTCAACACATTTTTGTTGAATGAGTGATCCTTAACCAAAAGACATTCTTATTGCCTTGATATCCACATGAGAGCACTGTGTACCTGCTATGGCAACAAGTTATACAAACACCCTGCAGTAATCTCTCAACTCATTTCATAAACACTGCCACCACAAGCACTACGTCAGCATTACAAATCGGTGGCTGTAGTCCAGCTACCAAACACACTCAGAATCTGAATTCTCATTTACTTTCATTAAAATTCCAAGATTAAATGTTTTTTAAAAATAGGCTGGTAGGCAACCACCTTGAGTACCCTCCCACTGTGGGAGCTTTTCTGTCCTCTCAATAAATCCTGCTTTCTCACTTAAAAAAAAAAATAGGCTGGTAATTCCATTTTACAAGAATTACTTAAGTGCAAAAATATTCTCTCCTTTCGGCTTGGAAGATGTTACCACTGGACACAATTACTGCAGGGTGATGACTGAAAAAAGGCCACTGCTCACTTACTTGCTCTTGATCTACTAAGCAAAGTAGAGACAGCTGGTCCTTTTACTGTGGCCACAGTTGCTTATTACCAAGCCCGGGACCACTGTTCTCTCCATCCTTTGGACTGTGGCCAGAAGGCAGTTCCTGTCTTGGATCGCGCCACTCTGGCTCAGACCAGCCTGTTCCTGGGCAGGTTCTGGGACAGCCAGGTTGGAGGCTGGGCTCAGTATTCAAGCAATGCCTTGTGTGCCTCATGGACATTCCTCAGTCCACGCAGGTGAACGCCCTGTTCAGCTCACTGATTTCTGCTGCCTGACCACTTCTGTCGCACAGTCTGAGCCCAGAGAAGCTGGACTTCAGTGCCAGTAACTGCCGGGGAGAACCTGCTTCTTTTGAAATTTACCAGAGTCCAGCAGTGATAAGCATGAAATTGCCCAAGGAGACAAATGTGACCTCTCTTTACTGGGAAAGTTGGAGGGACTCCTGAGCTAGTAGAGGCCCTTTACTTTGACAGGAGACTGGCCATATCAAGCAATGACCAAAGATTTCCAAAGGACACAATAGTCTCTTCCTAATATAGGTAGCACCTTAAATAGTAGGAGGTAGTCAACAACTTTTTTTCTATCATAAAAAATGCACAAAATAAAATTTGCCACGGCTAAGTGTACAGTTCCATGGTGTTAGGTATATTTGCCTCCAGAACTTGTTTAACTTGCAAAACAGAATTTTTCCCATTCCACAACTCCTCGTTTCCCCCAGCTAGCCCTTGGCACCCACCAATCTACTTTCCATGAATGTGACTACTCTAGGTCCCTCATCTAAGTGGAATAACATAGTATTTGTCTTTCTGTAATCAGTTTGTTTCACTTAGCACACTGTCCTCAAGGTTCATTCATGCTGTAGCATGTGTCAGAATTTTCTTCCTTTTGATAATATTCCATTGTGTAGACATACCACATTTTGTTTTCCCATTCACCCATCAATGGACACTTAAGTTGCTTCCACCTCTTGGCTATTGTGAATAATGCTACTAACAAGAACTTATTATTGTGAACAATTCAATATTGTGAACACGGTGCAAATATCTGCTTGAGACTCTGTTTCATTTCTTTTGGTATATCCTCAGAATTGAAACTGCTAGATCATACAGTAATTCTGTTTTTAATTATTTGAGGAACAATGATTGCTATAAAGATTTTATTGTTGACCAATGTACCACTGGGTGATGCACTTTCAAAATAGCTATTAGCTTTGCACAGCCAGGGGAAGTTGTTGGTAGTTCCAGGGCTCTTCCAGATGTTCAGCCCTTGAGGGACAATCCCTGAGTGACTTGTGAGGGTCACACAAAATATGCGTTTCAAGAAGTCACATCTGTTAATTCAAGAGGGTTATATGCATAATCTTCATCCCAAAAGCTAATCAAATTTAGGTAAGTTAATATGCTCTGAACGCTTAGTTTAAGTGTTTGAATATCATGTATCTAAATGAGATTTAAAATTGGAGAAATTTTTTTATAAGAATGCTGAGTTACAAACGTGCCAAAAGGAAAACAAAAACAAAAACAAAAAACAGCTCCATTAACAAAACAAACAGCTTCATTACAAAGTGGGCAAAAGATATGAACAGACACTTCTCAAAAGAAGACACACAAGCAGCTAATAGATGAAAAAATGCTCAGCCTCACTAGTTATCAAAGAAATGCAAATTAAAACCACACTGAGATACCACCTAACTCCAGTCAGGATGGCCATCATCAATAACTCAAAAAACAACAGACGCTAGAGAGAATGCAGAGAAAAGGAACGCTCCTACACTGTCAGTGGGAGTGTAAACTAGTACAGTCTCTGTTGAAAACAGTGTGGCGATTACTAAAAGATCTAAAAATAACCTTCCATACAACCCCACGATCTCCCTACTGGGAGTATACCTGGAGGAATTCAAATCACTCTATGAAAAAGAAACCTGCACACACGTTTATTGCAGCATTATTTACAATAGCAAAAACATGGAACCAACCGTGCTGTGGATTTTTAAAATGTAGTATGTACACAAGATGGAATATTACACAGCCATAAAGAAGGACAAAATTATGAACTTCGCAGCAACTTGGATGGACTTAGAGTCTATAATACTCAGTGATCTATCACAGAAACAAAGAACTGAATAGCACATGTTCTCATTCATAAGTGGACCCTGAACATTTACCATAATACTGTAAGAAAGGGGTTGGCAGTAGTGGGATACTGCCAGGGGGGGTGGGGGAGGTGGGGGAACACAACATCGTTAAGGATACCTGATCTTAAACCAGGCAAAGTAGAGACCAAAGGGAGGCCCAAACTTTACCTGTACTATGTCTACTTGTATACCTAATCCTGAATTGTACCCCACCCCACATCTTTAAAATAAAAAAACAAAAACAAAAAAAGAAACTTAATCCCCAATGCAACAGTGTTGGGAGTCGGGTATTTTGGGAGGCATTTAGGCATAAGGGCACCGCTCTTATGAATGGGTAAATGCTGTTATATATAAAAGAGCTTGGTGAAGGGAGTTTGTTTCTTTGTGTTTTCCCCCTTTGGCAGGAAGACCTTCACCAGACACCAGAAGCTGGCACCTTGATCTTGAACTTTTCAACCTTCAGAACTGTGGAAAATAAATTACTATTCTTTGTATATTAAAAAAAAAAAATTTAAGCTATCCCTCTTTGTAGGTGACATGATCCCACACCTTGAAAACCTAGGGGAGTCTGTCAAAAACCTCTTTGCACTGATACATGACTTTGACAAAGTCTCGGGGTACAAAATCAATGTGCAAAACACAGTTGCATTTCTATACACCAACAACAAGCAGGCAGAAAACCAAATAAAAAGCACAATCCCACTCACAATGGCCACACACACAAAATGAAATACCTTGGCATAACCAGGACTTCTAAAAACTGTCAAGACTAAAAATCAAGGAGAGTCTGAGAAACTATCACAGTCCAGAGGAGCCTAAGGAGACACGAGACCTGAATTGAATCCCAAAACAGAAAAGGGACATTAGAAAAACTAGTAAAATCTGAAGAAAGGCTCAGATTACAATTGTACTACCTCTGTACCTTTTCTGTAAATTTAAAATTATTTCAAAATAAAAAGGTTATTAAAGATGCAAATAAAGAATGCTGAGTTAAAGAACACATTATATTTTCATAAAGATGATGTCTGTACAATGACAGATACAAACGATACTCTAGAGTTTTGTCAATACTAGGTCATTTATGGTAATATAAAGGAGTTAGTTGTGTATTTTGCAATATTTTAGTGTTTCTTTACAAAAGAGGATAAATTACTATTCCCAAGAAGGACAGTCTTGGTAAAAATAAAATAAAATAACACACTAAAAACTCATCTCCTGAACCCATTCAAGAGAAAACATTACGCTGAGCATCCAGAGTCTTTTATCACTCTAAAGAAAACCCAATAGTATTGTCTAATACAACTTTCAGGAATGGTTGCAGAAGGGTACAGAAGAATTGGAAAATGCTGAAATACATGGGATAGTTTTATAAGCCACCTTCATTTTGCCTGGAGACAGGAGGTACGTCAAGCAGATGATTCCTGCTCTATTTCCGTTGTGTTACTCACATAAAACATGCTTCAACTGTTATTTATAATCAATACAAGGATCTGAGGGACCAAAAAAAGGCACCATTAAACATCTCAGAAAAGTGGACTTCTGACAAGCAGATTTTCCTTATCACATAAGAGCACATCTTCGTGATTCATCTTTTTTTTTTCAATGCTATGTCAGCACCAGAATCACCTAGTGAGTTAGGCAAACTGAAAGGAAGCTATTTTTATATCATAATAACCTAGGACCACACACAAATATTATAATTCTGACCATACTGAGATAAAACAAAATATGACAGGCAATAAAATTATCAGAAACACTAGTGAGAACTTATGTCTGTCCCTCTAACTAGGAGAGCTGGAGGACAATGACAATATTTCGTCAGCAAACTACCTTAACACAGTTCAGTGTTCAATAAATAAGTACCTTCCGCAATAGCAAAGAATATGGAGATGGTCCAAAAACATAAGTGTAATTCCAGTTTTCCTTACACGGAGAGAGAGCTCTATGAAGTCCCAATTTCTTAAGGACAGGAGTAAATTACTGATTAATTTTATACTTTAAATTAAATGGAATTTCTAGTGTAACCATACACA
Organism: Carlito syrichta; assembly: GCF_000164805.1. NCBI lineage: Eukaryota > Metazoa > Chordata > Mammalia > Primates > Tarsiidae > Carlito > Carlito syrichta. The sequence continues at coordinate 937,311 of NW_007259593.1, forward strand.
AAATTAAGAAACAATATCTAAAGCCCAAATTTATAAATGGGGAAAACCAAACCAAACCAAAAAAAAATCCCAAAGAAGGATAGAAAAAAAACTTGTAATGGGTATGTAAAATAATACCAAATAGGTAGATAAAGTTGCAGGTATCTTATTAATTGCAATAAGTATAAATGGACTACATGCTCCATTTTGAGGGACTAAGATTGCCAGATTAATAAAAATTTTAACAATAAGCTATTTACAAGAGATATAAACCAGAAAAGAATTGACAGAGATAAACAAGGAAAATTCTAAGCAAAAGAAAGCTGATGTAACTATATTAGTATCAGTAAAAACAGACTTTATCTTTAGTAACACTTTTAACCTTAGAGTTCCTTCATAACAATGAAAGATTCAAATTACAGAATGTTATAACAATCTTAAATGTGTATGCCTTACACAACAGGGTGTCAAAATGCATAGAGCAAAAACAACCTGAATTATAAGAAAATCCATAACTGGAGCATATTTTTAATATGCCTCCCAATAACTGGTAGAAAACAGATCCAAACCCCCTCCACTACACTCCGCAAATTCAGAAAGATATAGGAGATTTAAATGACTTCATAAACTTGACCCAAAAGCCCCATAAAGAACACTGGATAGAACAACATCAGAATATACTTTTTTTGTTCAACATCTACAGATACAAAAAACACTGATCCTAGAGTCGAGTCTGGAACAGTTACAGTTGGAACAGTTACAATTGACCCTAAGCCAACATCTAAGATGAGCAAAAACTACTTTATTGCTACAAGCCACAGATTTAGGGATTACTATGACACAATCAAATGAAAGTTAATATATCAAGTTTATTAATCAACCACCTCTGCCGATGAAAGAAGTATTCAAATCACATTTAGGAATTAAAACAAAAATTCACAATGTTTACTGCTCTCTTTCTATTTTAACAGATGAAAATGTTATCTGAATTAACTGGGAATTTATTTGGGGGTACTCCCATTTTTCTGTGCATAGGCAAGGAAGTATTAATGTTCTGAAAACTGAAATGATACAAATAAATAAATTAAAACCTAGATAATTCATTTAATATCATATCATTATTTTTAGAAAATAACAATTGCATGCTAAAAATTAGCTTTAAAAAAAGATGAAATACTCTGCACAGGGGAAAAGCTGTTTATAGGAAATATTCATATTGAGATCATTCATAAAACTGCACAAAGAACAATCTTTCCAACTATAAATCTTGATAAGTAATATTATCATGCTAAGAAATAAGGCTATTAATTATAGGTTAAGAAAATAAATCATCTAATTTTTTAAAAACATAAATGTTGAATACACTCACTATTTTCAAAAGCTGACAGATTATAAGTGCTCTATAGGTATAGAGATTCTTGGGCTTTCTCAATGGGGGAAAAGTGTTTCAAAATGCCTTGCTGAAGTTAAGACCTCAAGCTCTCATGAAGGGCACACTTATGCAAGCTCTGGCCCTGCCACACACTTGATACACAATGTTTTCTAAATTTCCTTGAGTCTTATTTTAATCATATGTAAAGTATGAACAAATGTTAGTAACTAACTCAAGGGCCTGTTATGATTAAATGTGGTAATACAAGTAAATAGCTTAGCAAAGGTACCACTGTGTAAGTGTCCATTAACACTATTATCAAAGGTAATGAATCATTACATCCATAAGTTCTTCAAAATGGGGGATATACATGAACGCAGTTCATCTAGCATTTCTATCTTCCAGAAACACTTAGGTATAACCTTTTGAACACTTAAACTTAAATTTCTACTAACAACTTACCAAGTCACAGAACTCAAACACCAGAAGATAGGGAATTGCTTCTACACATTGTCCAACACACTGAAGAATATTTGGGTGCTGAAGAATACTGGTAAAAATAAAAGTCATAATACTGTTCATCAGGAAGCATGATAATAAAATGGTTCAAGCAGTAATCCAAACTTTAAAATTCATAATAATTTAAATATGACAAACTGAAAAGATCACATGAAGATTATACTTACTAAGATATCTAATAATTAAATAATTCAAAGACAATCAGGTGAACATTTTCACAAATTAAAAAAGAAGTCCTCAGCCTGGGTAACATAATGAGAGACTTTATCTCTACAAAAAATAGTCAGGTATGGTGGTATATGCCTGTAGTCATAGCTAATCATCAGGAGGCTGAGGTGGGAGGATTGCCTGAGACCAGGTGGTCGAGGCTGCAGTGAGATGTGACTGTGCCCCACTGCACTCCAGCCTGGGCGATAGTGTGAGAGCCTGACTCTAAAAAAAGAGAGAGAGGGAGAACAGAAAATAAATCCTGCTGGGTGCAGTGGCACATGCCTGTTATCCCAGCGCTTTGGAAAGCAGAAGAAAGAGGATCACTTGAGCCTAAGAGTTTGAGACCAACCTGGGCAACACAGCAAGGCTTAGTCTCTACAAAAAATTTAAAAAATTAGCTGGGTGTGGTGGCACACGCCTATAGTCCCAGATACTTGGGAGGCTGATACAGGAAGATCACTTGAGTCCAGGAGTTGGAGGCTGCAGTGAACTGTGATAGTGTCACTGGACTTCAGTCTGGATGACAGAGTGAGACCCTGACTCAAAAAAAAAAAAAAAAAATCCTAACATAAGAATCTTTACTTGTAGTAATTTCAGTTTGGAGATACTATTGCAAGCGAGCATTTAAAAGAGGGCAGACTATGCACAGTCATCCCTCAGTATCCACAGGGGATTGGTTCCAGGAATCTCCAAAGATAACAAAATTCAATCCAAAGATGCTCAAGTCGCTTACATAAAATATAGTATTTGCATACAGTCTATGGATATCCTCTTGTATATTTCCAATCATACCTAATTACTTAAAATACCTAATACAATATGCTATTAAATAGTTATATTGTATTGTTTCTAACTTGTATTTTTTATTGCATTGTTATTTTATTTCCTTTTTTCTTCCTTTTTGGAGTGAGGATCTCACTCTGTTGCCCAGGCTGGAGTGCAGTGGCATGAAAATAGCTCACCACAGCCTTGACTTCCTGGGTTCAAGCAATCATTCTGGCTCAGCCTCCTGAGTAGCTGGGAATACAGGCATGTGCCACCTCACCTGGCTTATTTTTCTCGTTTTTTTAGAGATGAGGTCTTGCTATATTGCCTAGGCTGGTCTCAAACTCCTGGACTCAAGCAATTCTCTCACCTCAGCCTCCCAAAGTGCTGGGATTACAAGCATGAGCCACTGTGCTTGGTCAGTATTGTTATTTTCTATTGCCTTTCTTTCAAATATTTTTGATCAAAGGTTGGTTGAATCCATGGATGTAGAACCCACAGATACAGGGGGTTGACTGTATTTGCAAATTCAATATTCAACCCAGACATTAAATAACTCGGTTTCTCCTTCAGGCTATCTTGCTTATGTACTATTTCCCTAAATGTCCACAGTATACACAAACTCCTTTTGGAAGTTATTTTGTCCAAAAGAAAATAAAGTTAAATAAAAGATATACCCAACATCTTTAAATTTTTTTTAACTTTGAAATAATTATGAATATAAAGGAAATTGCAAAGACAGTACAGGGAGGTCTGGTATACTCTTCACCCAGTTTCTGCCATTGGTTACATCTGACACAATTACCAATTTGGTGTAATACTAAAGCCAGGGAACTGACACTTCCATAAAGCATGTGTAGAGTTCACATGTACAGATTCATGTAACCACCACCTCAATAGAGATGCAGAATTACTCCACCACCAAAGGCTCTCCCCCAGGCTACCTATTTAGACCCCTGGCTGCCACTAACCTGTTTTCCATTTCTATGATGTTACCATTTTGAGAATACTATATAAATCAAATCATATAGTATATGGCCTTTTGAAACTGATTTTTTTCACTCAACATAATCCCCTTGAGATCCATTCAAGCTACTGCATGTATCAATAGTTCATTCCTTTTTTTGCTGAGCAGTATTCTGTGGTATGAATGTACCACAGTTTGAACGACATTTTAGTTTTTTTCGTTTTTGGTGATGACAAATAAAGCTGCCATACATAAATAAGTTTTCATTTCCCTGGAATAAATGTTCAGGAGTGCAACTGCTAGGTTATATAATGTGATGGTTAATTTTTTTTTTTTGAGTTGGACTCTCACTCTGTCGCCCAGACTGGAGTGCAGTGGCCGCTCCCGGCCACCGCAGCCTCGACCTGCTGGGCTCCGGTGATCCTTCCGCCTCAGTCTTCCGAGTAGCCGGAATTACAGGCATGCGCAACTACGCCCGGCTGATCTTTTTATTTATTGTAGAGATGAGGTCTCGCCAAGTTGCCCAGGCGGGTCTCGAACCCGCGGGCTCAGGCAATCCACACACCTCAGCCTCCCAAAGCACGGGATTACAGGCTGAGCCACCGAGCTCGGCTGCGATGGTTAATTTTATGTGTCACTTTGGCTGGGCCACAATGCCCAGCTATTTGGTCAAACATTATTATGTTTCTGTTTCTATTCTTATGTTTCTTATATTATGTTCTGTGGATGAGATATCACTTAAATCGGCAGACTTCCAATAAAGCAGACTTGTCCATAATGTGGGCCTCATCTATCAGTTGAAGATTTTAGTAGAGCAAAGACTAACCTCCCCAACAGAAGAAGGAATTCTGCCAGCAGACAGCCTTCATGATTGAACAATAACATCCATTCTTCCATGGGTCTCCAACTTGTTGGCCCATCCTGCAGATTTTGGACTTGTCAACATCCATAACTGTGTGACTCAATTCCTTAAAATAAGTCCCTCCCTTGCAACACAACCTATTGGTTCTGTTTCTCTAGAGAATGCTAATATACACGATAAATGTATGTTTAGTTTTTAAGAAACTGACAAACTATTTTCTAGAGTGGTTCTATCATTTTACATTTCCACCAACAATGTCTGAGAGACCTAGTTTCTCAATATCCTTACCGGCACTGAGTGTTGTCACTATTTTTTATAATAGCTTTTCTAATAATAGGTGTAAAGTAATATCTTATTGTTACCTTACTTAATTACCTTAGAGGCTAACAATGTTGAATAGACGTCTTTTCATGTGGTTATTTGCTACCCATATATATATCCTCTTTAATAAATGTCTCTCATTGTCTTCTGACAATTTTCTAGCTGAATTTTTTTCTGTTGAGTTGTGAGAGTTCTTTATAGATATGAATCCTATGTCATTTATGTAGTTTGCAAGTATTTTCTCCCAATCTGTAGCTTGTCTTTTTACCCTCTTACCAAGGCTCTTTCACAAAGCAAAAGTTTTATAATAAGTTTTATTCGGTTTTTTTTTATTTTAAGCAAGTTTAGCCACAGTTTTGTTTTTTCTCTTGTTCCTTCTTCCTAATGCTCCAAGATTTCTTCTCTTAGTTTCCTTCATCTGAGAGTGTCTTGATATTCCTTCATATCTGAAGGACATTTTCTCTGGATATGGAATCTCAGAGCTCTTTTCTTTTAGCACTTGAAAATTGTGCCCTTTCCTTCTGGTCTCCAAGGTTTCTGACAAGAAATCTACTGTCATTACAAGGGTTTTCCCCATATAGGTAAGGTGTGTTTCTCTCTCCTTGATTTCAAGATTTTTTTATCTGTCTTCAGTTTTCAGAAGTATGACTATGACATGTGTTAGCATGATTTCTTTGTGTTTATCCTATTTGGGATTTGCTCCAATTCTTGAATCTGTAAGCTTTTTCTTTTCCAAACATGAAAAATTTTAGCCATTGTTTCTTTGAATGACTTCTCAGACTCAGCCTCTCTTTCCCTTTGTTCTGAGATACTAAGACATCAACTTTAGATCTTGTGTCATAGTCTCCCATGTCCTCGAGCTCTTCATTGTTTGTTTGTTTGTTTAAGTCTATTTTCTCCCTGTTGTTCAAACTGGGTGATATTTTTTGCTTTATCTTCAACTTCACTGATTCCTTCCTCTGTTCTCTCCATTCTGCTATTGAGCTAGCTCATCTACTGAGTTTTAAATTTGTTACTGTATTTTTCAGTTCTAAAATTTCCTTTAGGGTCTTCTTTATGTCTTCTATTTCTTTGCTGAGACTTTGTATTGTTCCATTTGTTTCAAGTGTACAGCAATTGCTTATTGAAGTATTTTTATGATGGCTGCTTCAAAATCCTTGCCAGACAATTCTAACAGCTCTGTCATCTTAGTGTTGGACTCTGTTGTCTTTTCTTAACTAAACTGAGTTCTCTTGGTTCTTGGAATAAGTAATTTTCAGCTGAAACCTGGATATTTTCAGTCTTATGAGACACTGGATCTTATTTAATCATGTATGTTGCAGGCAGAAATCCCAAAGTAGTTTTAAACATCAGATTTTCAACAGACCACAGACTATGCTTTAGAACATATATTAAGGTATACTTACTAGTAGGGTTCTCCATTTTTCAAAAAAGTATCTTGTTCCTTTGGGCTTGCACTTGCTTTTAACTCCTTCACTATTACTCTTGCTACACTAGTGCCTGTGTAAATCTCTCCAAGGAGGACCTAAAACGAAAGAACAATTTTTTTGTGTCACTTCCATCAAAATGGTAAAGATGTCTCATTTACCAAGAAATCACATATAGGAAAACAAATTAAGCAGCAAATAGATGATCTTCTATTATTTTACATACTAACTCATAAAAAGCTTAGAAAACTCAAATATTTTTCTTCAGTAAAATAACTATTTTAAACCATTCATCAGATATTTTCATGTATTTTAATATCTCTTCTATTTTAATATATTTAAATACTTATTTATTTAAATTTGATTTATTAATTTATATAAAAATGTATTATAGTTTCATGAAAATCAATATGACTTTACAGAAGAGTGATCTATACATTCAATTCAAACATGACTCAAATGTTTTTCAAAAATACTTCAACAAAATTGTATTATTTAGTCTGCTACACACATGAGAAAGTAAACTGACAAACAGGTAATGTACAATCATTTTACTGAAACTTAAAAATCCATGGTATTCCAATACCAGACCTTTATCTTGTACCAAAACTTCAGTCAAAACACATAGAAAAACCATTCCACTGAAATTAACAGAATACAAAATGAGAATGAGCTACCTCATATAGCTTCAAGAGAAATATTAAATATAATATTTAATATTATATAATGTCAAGGCATTCCAATTTAAGATAAAAATGATGATAAAGTGAAGGTTTTTATTTCATCAGAGAATGATCAAAACTAAAAGACTTCACTTTAAAAGTGCTTTACATTTTTATAAAACATACTCATTCTAATGCCCTGGAAATAAGAGTGATAGCTCAATCTATTTGTCAGGAATATAAGGACAGAAGAATGAAAACAAGAAATTCTGATAATTAACTAAATCATGTCTGTTTCCAAACCAGCCTGTACATACATTATAAGGACAACAATCACAAGGTACCCATTTTGCAAAAGAGGAAGAACAACTGTAGACTACTGCAGTAATCCAGCTCAGCTTATCTCTTGCCGCTGCCACCCAAGGGCATTCTTGGGGTTCACTATCTGTGGGGACAATTCATTCAACACTTGGCCTCTCAGTTCTTTTACTTTCTTCCTATCATCTTTTCTACAATCTCAGCAACTGCTTCTGTGGGTCTACACCTGGTTAATAATTATGTCCGAAACCTTGAATTTTGACTTCACTTTCTCCACCAGTCCCTTTATTTCCAGGACACTTACTTCAACACTTGAACCCAACCAGTCCATTCATGGTGCCACTTTCCACCATCCTCCCCTCCTACAAGTCCTCACTCCCCTCCTGGACAGCTTAGGCCTCCCAGCTCCTCCACTATCACCACTCTCTTGCTCCCTCTCTGAGGCACATCAGCTTAGTCAAACCCAGCTGGTTAAATTCAACTACCCACCTATAATAAAACACCAGAAGTAGAGAAAAACACACAACATAATGACTGGTTTCATTTTAAATTTTGAGTGTCCTCAGCACTGCCCATCCCCCCTAGTTTCCCTAGTGGATACACTTTCCCAGATGGCTCTTTCACACTTTTCACCTGTTTCAAACCTCCAAGGCATCTTTCTATTCCTCTCTTTCAAGTGAGAAACTGGTCTCCTATTCACTGAAAATTTAGCAATCAGAAGTGGACTTCCTCATTTTAACATCACAGAATCCACTTGTATCCACTCCCTTTGCTTTTGTTCCCATTTTAAGAGTGAAACTGCTTCTGCTAAGATCACGCCCTCCAAGCGTTATGACACCTGTCCTCTTGCTAAGAACTTTTGCTACCACAATTACCCACCCCCACTCCTGCCCCGGATTTAAACATGTAGAAATAGCTTCCCATCCTATTAAAAAAAAACAAAAAACAAAAAACATCTAAAAACCTTTCCTTGGCCCTGTGGATGTTCCCAAACAGCTCCATTTCTTTGTTTTGTTAAGAGTAAAACTCAAGAGAGCTGTCTAAATGTACTGTCTCCTTTTTCTCTCTTGAACCCATTTCACAGAAGGATAGGCCATCACCACTCCCCCAAGCGGCTGCTTTCAGGGACACCCAGGAACTCAAGATGCTGAATCCTAAAGTCTCCTAGTCTTCATCTTACTCCATTTGTAAGCTACAGCATTTACTACAATTAACCCTCTTGGAACCCCTTCTTCACTTGACTTTCAGAATACTCCTCTTCCTGGAGTTCTCCCTACTTCCTGGTTCTCCTGGATTGTGCTGACCTCTCACTGCTGCAGGACCTTGGGGTTCAGTCTTCTCATATGCCTCTGCCTCATCTCCATTTCGAAATTCTCTATAATTTCATCTAGTCTCACAGCTTTAAGTACCATCTATAAACAGAGTTCTTCCAAATATTTATCTCTGGTCCAGAACCTCTCTCAAACTCTCCATTTGCATTCCCAGTGTCCTGTTTGGAACCTGTACTTTTAGCCTAATAGCCATCTCACACCTAATGTAGACCAGGTGATCTTTGACTTCCTCCTCCAGGCTGCTTCTCCTGTAGTCTTTCCTGCACTTCCGTTGACAGCAGCTCCATTCTTGCAGTTGTTCAGGCCCTTAGCAGTCATCCTTAATATCTCTCTTCCTCAGATTCCACACTGAGTCCATCCAAAGTCCTGCAAGCTCTCATCTGAACATCTACCTTGGGTCCCAACACTTCTCACCACCTTCACTACTATCATCCAGGTCCAAGCTTACCTGGACCTCTCCCTGGATGGCTGCAGTAGCCTTCTAGACAATTTCCCTGCTTTCACCTTTCTCCTCTACAACTGCCAGAGTGATCCTTTAAAGAAAGTAAATCAATTATGCCCCTTACTTCTTAACCACCAGAGGACTTCCCCATTTCACTCTGAGTCAAAGTTAAAGTCTCTAGGTACATACAAAACCCCACATCCCTGGCTCCCCTATACTCCTCTGAGCCCATCACTTACAACTGATCATCTACTGACTGACTCTCCCAACTAGAAATTTAAGCACTGTAGTGTCTGCTGCTAAATTTGCAGCAGGTCACACAGGCAGGGACTTTTACCCATCTTCCTCCACATCATACCCCAGCACCAAAAACAATGCCTGGTATATAACAGGTTCTGCTAAGTGTCTCAGAAGATTTGGTAACTAATACAGTTTGGAAGAGATACAGAAGGGACAGACAAGTCTGAATGGAAAGACAAGCAGCATAAGATGGGTGACTACAGGGCAAGTACATCTTCCTGACTTAAGCACCTTGCTTATGATGCAATCACTATTCATTTAGGAACCTTTTACAGAGAATGATTGCTATACTGTAGCAATGACTGCTTAAGTATTCTTTCTGGGACAAGAGTGGTGGTGACTCATGCTTGTAATCTTAGCACTTCAGGAGGTTGAGGCAAGAGGGTCACTTAAAGCCAGCAGTTCAAGACCAGCCTGGGCAATAAAAGAAGACCTTGTCTCCTCAAAAAATAATTGACTGGGCATGGTGGCACATGCCTGCTGTCCCAGCTACTTGGGAGGCTGAGGCAGGAGGATCACTTGAGCCCAGGAGTTCAAGGTTGCAGTGAGCTATGATCATGCCACCCTACTCCAGACTGGGCAACACAGAGAGAGAAGAAAATTTATTCCTTCTGAATCACCTACAGTAAAAAGATCCACAAAGCACTGTTACCATAGGTCACTTGACAGGCTCTGAAAAATACAGAAAGTTGCTCACAATGGTTTTCAGCATAGTAAGAATCTCTGTATTTACTAAAGAGGTTTAAGTGCTGTAAGGGGAAGAAGGAAAATAACTAAGTGGGGAGGGAAAGAAAAGGGGAAGAGAAAAATCCAATTTAACTTGAAGAGAATAAAATGCTGCTAAAATTCCAGATCTCTTTTATCTTCTTACTGTTCTTATACCAACAACTAGAAAAGTCTCTGATACATTAAAAACAACAAGGACTTTGCTATGGTCCGAATGTTTGTGTCCTCCCTAAACTCCTATGTTGACACTGTGTAATCAGTAATGGGATTCTTAGGAGGTGGCCCTTTGGGAGGGAATGGGACTAGCATCCTTATAAAAGAAGCTTCAGAGAGCTGCCTCACGCCTTCGACCATGTGAGTACAGAGCAGGAAGGAGTCAGATGCTGAATCAGCCAGCGAATTGATCTTGGACTCCCCAGACTCCAGAATTGTAAGAAATAAACTTCCTTTGTTTATAAGCTACCCAGTTTATGGTACTCTGTTCCAGCAGCCCGAATGGACTAACATAATCTTCTTGGAAAAAATTACACACCCAGGAATGCAGAAGTTCACACTCCCATGTAGTTGTTGGGGCACTGGGGAAACTCAAATAGTGTCACAGTGTCTACAGAGAAGGTGGATATCACACGAAAGAATCCTTCAATTAGCCTTTACTTTATGATTAGGAAGAGGAAAACTAAAAGTGAAGAACATCTTACCTTTCCAAACCAGCCATTTCCAATTTCCTGTATGTAGTTTAGACTGTGGCGGGCAACTTGAGACTTCAAACCTTCTGTAGAGAAAAAAAATTAAAAATTAAATAAAAATATCTAACTAAAATAAGAGAGATATTAAGCATATAACCTATAAAGTACAAACGCTAACATAAACTTAATGCTTGTGCTAGTAAAAGCAGAAATAAATGCACAAAACACCTCTTTCAAATTAATAATGCCAAAAGATTCACTTTTAAAACTGATGATATTTTTGAATGAGTGTCCTATTCTGATTCTTTAATATCTTGTACTGTTTTTTTCCTGAAAAACTAATGTAACTGATTACCATTCCAGTGGTCTTTACTTAGTCCTTATTTTTGTGATCTCTTCAGTAGCTCAGCTGGATATAGGATTAGCCCTCTTAAATTAATCTCCTTTAATATTTAAAAAATGGCTTTACTGAAGTATAATTGATATACAATAAAATGCACATATTTAAAGTATACAATTCAATACAATCTGACATATACATGTACCCGTGAACCCATTACTAAAATAAAATAGGAACTTCTCCATCACCACGAAAAGTTTTCTGATATCCCTTAGTAGTCCCTCCCTCCTGCCTCTACCTCTAGACAACCATTCATGTGCCTTCTTTTTTTTCCTGAAAACAAGTTTTATTTAAATAAGTGTTTAAATACATTACACATAACATTAAAACTAAAGGGAAAAAAAAAATCCAAAAACCAGTCTGTTACTTCACACAGCATCGGGCAGCTGTTGCTTTGCAAGCTCCACAGCTAGCTACCTGACCCACACATCAGTTTCAGGTCTGTTCCCTCGTCAAACGTTTAACTGAGAGAAGGCTGGCCTCACATTCTGGTGTTTGGACATCTCTCAGCTGGATATGTCTGGTCAGAAAGATCTTTGTGGCAAGGCAGACATGCTATCACCCTGTTGGAGGTTAGGGAGCCACTCTGAGCTCTGCCTGCCTGGTTAGGATGGAGAGGCCAGGCATCTTTTTTTCACAGCCAAAGGCTCCTTCTTGGGGCATAGCCTCACTCCATCCTCTCCTCTCAGGTTCGCCAAGGCTTGTCTGGTGGTGACATTCTTTCAGGGCAGGGAACTCTGCAGAGGGAAAGCTTCCGGCCAGACACAGCTGTCTGTGATCTTAGGGCTCTGGGCTTGGTTGAAACATCATGCTATTGCTTTGTTTCAAGTTTGACTCTGCCAGGCACCCACCACTTGATCCCTGTTCAGATGAGGGACTTTCAGACTAGACAGCATGGCTCTTTTCAGTTTACTGCATTAAAGAGTACACCAGTCCAAGTTAAAAGCAGACCACAAATGGTTACATTATACAAGCTGTGAGGTTTTTAAACTTGTGACAAAGGGCAGAAGGGAAATTCTACTCGTTGCAAGGAAATCCTCACTTAAGTTTCAATGAGCCACAAGCACTTAAACCCTATGAACCTTCAACTGAACCTTCAGCTGATCGTCCTTAGTCCAATCTCTACGAGGAATTGGCTATGTTCTTGTGCTGGTCACCCTGTAGCTGAATTACTTTTTCATATTCTGAATGCTCAATTACAGTACCACTGCAGGCTAATTTCTTCTTAAATGCCTTTACTAGTTTCTTTTTATCATAATCATCAGCGATCCCTCAGAGAGTAGTAAGGGTCTTCCTGCCCTTTGTCTGTTGAATTCTTATATGGATATATAATCCTCAGTGCCAGCAGAAAGCAGGTAATCACCCTTACTTGAATCAGCAAAGGGATCGAATGAGTGGAGGTTCTGGATAGCGAACATACGATACGATTCCTTTTCCTCGGTAGAAACGGCCTGTGGAAGATGGCAGTGAGAGAAGGTGGGTGGGGGGACGAAGCATCAAAGCGAGGGGGCTCAAGGGGGAGGCTGCTGAGGCCTCAGAGGCGGCTCAGTGACTGGGGCCATGTGCCTTCTGCACTATAATTTTCATTTTATAAATTTCGTTTTCTAAAATTGTATGCAACTGAAATCAAACACTATGTACTCTTTTTCAAAAATGACATATCAATTATTTTAGAATTCAATCAAGATTTTGCATGTATCAAAAATTTATTCTCTTTTTTACTACTGAAGAGTTTTGACTGAATGGACACTATAATTTGTCTATTCATTCACAGGTAGATGGGCATTTAAGTCATTTACAGGTTGGGGCTATCACAAATCAAGTATATGTGTACAAGTCTTTGTTGGATACATGCTTTTATTCCTCTTGGACAAATATCAAGGCATGAAATGGCTAGATTGCATGGTAGGTGTATATTTAACTTTTTAAGAAGGTGCCAACTGCTTCTTAAAATATGAGCAGTACATCAGCGCTCCAGTTGCTCCATACCTCCGTCATCACTTGAAATAGTCAGTCTTTTTCATTTTAGCCATTCTAAAGGGTATACAATTTTATTTTAGTTTTAATTTTCATTTTCCTAATGACTAACGATGTTGAGGATGTTTTTGTTTGCTTATTTGTCCACCTATCTATCTTCTAAGATAATGTATCTGTGTAAATCCTTGCCTCATTCTTATTGGGTTTTCTTATTACTGAGTATTGAAAGTTCTTTAAGTATTCTGAAACCATGTTCTTTGTCAAATATGTAATTTGCAAATGTTTTCTTCTAGTCTGTGGCTTGACTTTTCATTATCTTAGCCGAGTCTTCTAAAACACAGAAGTTTTAAATTTCTGTAAGGTTCAATTTACCAATATTTGCTTTTATGAATGATGCTTTTGGTGTCATATCTAATAAATCTTCAAGAGCACAAAGGTTTTCTACTAGAAATTTTATGGTTTTATGTTTTACATTTAGGCTTATGACATCTTCTAAGTTCATTTTTACATATACAACAAGGTATGGGTCAAAGTTCATTTGTTTGCTTATGAATATCCAGGTGTTTTATCACTAATTAATTGTACCTCTCTCAAATGAATTGACGATAGAAGAACTAACATAAGTGGATAGGTCGGGAAGAAGCAGTCAAGTCAGCTGGACTATGTGAGTCCCGGTGTAAATGAGTGAATGGATGGAAGATTTTGTGTATGTGCTGGTGAGGGAGAGGACTTGTGAGTGACTAACTGAGTGAGGGCCAGGGGGCTGGCGGCCAGGTCTCTCTAGTGCAGCAGCTGGTGCCGCAGCTGCTTGGCTTGGACCCTAGTGATTCCCAGGATGCAGAGGCCAAGTGCCGTTTTTGTTTTTAAATCAACAAAACTCTTCCTGGGAAGAAAATGCGAGGAGAGACTGACTAAGTAGGGGCTCGTCAGCAAGTGGTCAGAGCCTTCTTGGTGCAGCAGCTGGTGCAGTTTCTCGGCTTGGTCCCTGGTGTTTCCCAGGTCAAAGAAGCCCGGTGCCATTTTTTTTTTAATGGACAGAAGCTTTCCTGCAAAGAAGTGGCAGGAAGAGACTGCCGGCTCCAGACTTTACCTCACCACTTCAGCACCTGGCCAGACACTGGTAGCAGGGGCTGCGGAGGGAGCCCAGAGGCAGAGTCCCACTGGAAAGGACAAGAGAGGAACTCCACCACCATCTCGAAGGTGGGGTAGGAAAATGTTCCAACTTGCTCATCGTGGAGGCAGACCCGATCTCCGGGACTGGGGGGTACCAACTACTCAGGGGTTGATCGTGACCCAGAGGGAACATCCGGAAGCACAAACTTCGGAGGGGCCTGACGAGGGCTGAGTCCCAGGCGCCCACCCCCTACCTGATCCAGCCATGGGACAAAGGGTGTGGCCAGAAAAGGACCAGGAAGAACTCCAAAGAGATCAGTGGTGAGTCTGGGGCTGACCCCAATTCCCTCCTTCTTAGCAATCCTCTGAATGTCAGACTCACACAGCTGGGCCTTGACTGAGAGGGACAAACCCAGGTGGAGCCTGGTCGTCAGTGGTAACGGAGAACTCCAATCCAGGACAGGACTGGCTGGGGTACTTCTCCCACCCGCCATGTGTACATACCTGGGGAAGAAACAATCCTGCACCTGCCCACGGAAGGAGAGCTCCCTCTCCCTGACCATACAAGAGTGGGAGGGGAGGACTGCAGCCCCACCCACCCCCAATGCTCCTCTCCTCCTTCCCTGCTCTGGACACTGGGGAGAGAATGAAAGGTGGAAGCTCTGCAGGAGAGAGGAAGAATTACAGAGCCTGCCACAAGAGGGCAGGGTTTTTTTCCTTTTTTTTTTTTTTTTTTTTTTTAAATCTAAAAATTTTTTTTTACCTGTTTGTTAGTTCACCTATTTTTAAAATATTGTTCCTTTGTGCAAGAATGTATATGTAAGGGCTTGATCTGCATCCCCCCCTTTTTTCCTTTCTTCTTTTGTTTTTTGTTTTCTGTTTATTTGTGTATGTGAATAAAAGAGTGTTAATCTTTCAGGGGTTTTTTTGCTGTTGTTGTTGGTTTGTTTTTGCTCTTTTGTTCTTCTCTTTCTTTACTTTTACTTTTTTTAGTTTAAGGTGTGTGTCAATATATGTGTGAGGGTTCAATCTGAATTCCTTTTGTTGTTGTTTTTCCAGTCTTTCTGTTTCATCTTCTCCATTCATTGTGTGCTAGATGTGTGTGTGTGTGTGTGTGTGTGTGTGTGTGTGTGTGTGTGTGTGTGTGTGTGTGTGTGTATGTGTGTTTACCTGGTTTTTTTTCTTGTTGTTTGTTTTGTTTCACTTTGTTGTTATTCTAGTTTGTTTTGGGGTGTGTGTATGTATATCTGTATGTGTGAATGTTCAAATGTTTTCTACTTTGGTTTCTGCTTTCATTGTTCTGTGTTTTTTTTCCTTTTCTTTTTTTTAAATTATTGTCCATCTTATTTCATTCTATTTTTCTCTGTGCTCCTCATTGCTGTCACTGTATCTTGGACTTGGGGTACACACACGTACCCATTGCATCGTTATATAGAGAGGTGGTGGGGAGTGGGTCTCAGGGAACACAAACCACAATCAGTGAGCATTGCAATTTGCAAGTAATTACAAACTTCTGAATCCTAGCTCCCATCCCCTACCTTATTCAACTTTCAAAACTACAAGAGACAGTCCTATTTCAAAATAGAACAAATCCAGAGCTTGGGTCAGGGAAGAATAGATGGTCAAGCAAATATCAGAAGGGAAAGCCTCTTCCACTGACACTGAATAACAGAACTAAAGAGAAAAAGCAAGCAATCTGTCACTGAGGAAAAACCAAAGGAAGATCACAGGTAATTTCAAGTGTAACAAAGAGAAAACTCCCCCCAAAAAAAATCAGACCTCAGAGCCCAAACAATGGAAGTCACCATGACTGGACCCAGAATACGACAGGGATTAGGAACGGATGTAAAGAGTGAATAAGACTCAAGAAAGACAAGATGCAACACTGAAAGAACTTGCAACAGAGATTTTGGCAATAAAAAATTTTATCCTGGAAATAAATAACAAGACGACAAGCATGGAAAGCAGAATTAATCTAGCCACAGAAAGACTCTCAGAACTTGAAGACCAGAACATAGAATTAACCTGATCTGTAAAAAATATAGAAAGAAAACTCAGAATGAAAGAACAAAGCCTACAAGATATGTATGATTATATCAAGAGGCCAAACGTACGCCTGATTGGTGTCTCAGAAGAAGAAAGAGAAAAGGAGAACACCTTGGAGCAAGTATTCCAGGAAGTAATCCAAGAAAACTTTCCCCGTCTCACCAGAGATGTGACCAGCCAAACACAAGAGATACAGAGAACCCTTACAAGACATCAAATGAGAAGACCAACCCCTAGACACATAGTAATTCGCCTGCAAAAAGTAAGCACAAAAGAAAAAAATACTAAAGGCAGCAAGAGAGAAAGGTCAGACTTCCTACCGGGGAAAACCAATCAAAATAGCAGCAAACCTATCAGGAGAAACACCATAAGCAAAAAAGGACTGCAGTTCAATATTCAAAGTCCTCAAAGATAAAAAAATTTCAACCAAGAATTTCCTACCCAGCCAAGCTCAACTTCATCAGTGGCGGAGAATTAAAATCCTTCCCAGGCATCCAATCCCTAAGAGATGATGCGGCCTCCAGGCCAGCTCTACAGGAGGCACTTAAAAGCACAGAAGAAAGAAAAAAAAAGGTTGACCACACACTTCCCAAGAGAACAACAGAGCACAAAATCAACAGAGAATACAGCGCAACAACAAATTTGAAGACACACACATAAATCAACCCCAAAGCATAAAGAAAACAAGCAAACAAACAAAAACTTAATGAGAACCTCATGACAGGGATAAACAATCACATTTCAATAATCAGCTTGAATGTGAATGGACTAAATGTACCACTGAAAAGACAAGAATGGAAAACTGAATAAGAAATCATGACCCAAGTATTTGCTGCATCCAGCAAATAAAATTCATCTCATCACAAGGGACACACACAGATTCAAAGTTAAAAGATGGAAAACAAGTTTCCAGGTAAATGGAGCAAAAAATGAGGCAGGAGTCGCCATCTTAGCATCAGACAAAACAACCTTTAAGCTATCAAAATTTTAAAAAGGTACAAAAGGACACTACATAATATAAAAGGTTCAATCCACCAACAAGAAATATCCATCCTAAACAAATGTGCACCCAACACAGGAGCACCAGCATTTTTAAAGCAACTACTAAGTAAACTAAAAAAAGATACTGACTCTAACACTATTATAGCAGGGGACTTGATACCCCACTAACAGCCCTAGAAAGATCACTGAGGCAAAAAAAATCAATAAGGAAATAAAGAACCTAAACTTGAAACTCGACCAAATGGACTTAATAGATACCTACAGATTATTCCACCCAGAAACCACAGAATATACATTCTACTTATCACCACATGGAATATACTCCAAGATCAATTACAACCTTGGCCATAAATCAAGCATAAACAAATTCCATAAGGTTGAAATATTGCCATGTACCTTCTCAGATCACGGTGGAATAAAAAAAA
Organism: Carlito syrichta; assembly: GCF_000164805.1. Lineage (NCBI taxonomy): Eukaryota > Metazoa > Chordata > Mammalia > Primates > Tarsiidae > Carlito > Carlito syrichta. Next base: position 955,161 of record NW_007259593.1, read on the forward strand.
ATATCAACAACAACAAAATTCCCCCAAAGCCCACAAAGACATGGACACTAAACAGCATGACGCTGAACAACTACTGGGTCAACACTGAAATCAAAGTAGAAACTAAAAGATTCCTGGAAACAAATGAAAATGAATAAACATCTTACCAAAATCTCTGGGATGCCCTGAAACCAGTTCTAAGAGGCGAATTTATATCTCTACAAGCACACATCAAGAGAATGGAAAGATCACAAGTTGACAGCCTAACAGATCACCTAAGGGAGCAAGAAAGACAAGACTACCAAGACCCTAACTTTAGCAGAAGAATTCAGATCACCAAAATAAGAGGCCAAATATGGGACATAGAAGACAAAAATATCCTAAAAAACATCAACAAAACAAAAAGCTGGTTCATTGAAATAATTAACAAGATTGATGAATCCCTAGCCAGAATGACCAAGAAAAAGAGAAAAAAAAGCCCAAATAAACACAATCAGAAACACAAAAGATCAAATCACAACTGACCCCGAAGAAATACAAAAGATTATCAGAGATTACTATGCACACCTATATGGAAACAAACAGGATAACCAATATGAAATGGAGGACTTTCTGACATTACACAACTTCCCAAGGTCGAAACAAGAAGACACCAAGAACCTAAATAGACCAATAACAACCCAGGAAATTGATTCTATCATAAGAAAAGTACCTACAAAAAAAAAAAAAGCCCGGACTGGATGGCTTTCCAGCAGAATTCTACAAAACATAAAGGAGGATCTGATACCAATCCTATTGAAAGAATTCCAGGCAATTGAGAAAGATGGAATTCTCCCCCAATCATTTTACAAAGCTAATTTCACACTGATACCCAAACTGGGTAAAGACCCAACCAAAAAAGAGAACTACAGGTCAATATCCCTTATGAACATAGACGCAAAACACCTCAACAAGATTCTAGCAAATCAGATCCAAAAACACATCTCAAAAATCATCCACCACAACCGGGCTCGGTGGCTCAGCCTATAATCCCACGCCTTTGGGAGGCTGAGGTGAGTGGACTGCCTGAGCCCGCGGGTTCGAGACCTGCCTGGGCAACGTGGTGAGACCTCATCTCTACAATAAATTAAAAAAAAAAAATCAGCCGGGCGTGGTAGCGTGCACCTGTAGTTCCAGCTACTTGGAAGGCTGAGGCTGAAGGACAGCCGGAGCCCAGCAGGTCGAGGCTGCAGTGGCCGGGAGTGGCCACTGCACTCCAGTCTGGGCAACAGAGTGAGACTCCAACTCAAAAAAAAAAAAATCATCTACCATGATCCAGTAGGCTTCATCCCCAGGATGCAGGGCTAGTTCAACATTCGCAAGACCATAAATGTAATTAAATACATCAACAGATGTAAAAACAAGAAACAAATGATTATCTTATTAGATGCAGAAAAAGCTTTTGATAAAATCCAGCATCGCTCCTTGATAAAAACCCTCAAACAACTAGGTGGAGAGGGAACATACCTCAAAATAATAAGTGCCACCTATGATAAGCCCACAGCTAAATGGACAGAAACTGGAAACATTCCCCTGAAAACTGGAACAAGACAAGGCTGCCCAATCTCACCCCTCTTGTTCAACATTGTGTTGCAAGTCCTAGCTAGGGAAATTAGACAAGAGAAGGAAATCTGGGGTATCCAAATAGGAAAAGAGGAAGTCAAGTCATCCCTCTTTGCTGATGATATGATCCTATACCTTGAAAATCCAAAAGAATCTGTCAAAAACCTGCTTGCGCTGATAAAAGACTTTGGCAAAGTCTCGGGGTACAAAATAAATGTGAAAAAGACAGTTGCATTCTTATACACCAACAACAAGCAGGCAGAGAACAAAATTAAAAGCACAATCCCATTCACAATAGCCACAAAAAATTTTAAATACCTTGGCATCTTCCTAAGCAGAGAAGTGAAAGACCTTTATAATGAGAACTACAAAACACTGTTCAAAGAAATCCATGAAGACACAAACAAATGGAAAAATAATCCGTGCTCATTGACAGGAAGAATAAACATTGTTAAGATGTTCATGCTACCAAAGGCAATCTACAGATTCAATGCAATACCCATTAAGTTACCAACATCATTCTTCTCAGACCTGGAAATGACAATACAGAAATTCATATGGAAACATAAATGATCACAATAGTCAAAACAATCTGCAGCAAAAGAAACTAAGCAGGAGGTATCACATTTCCAGACTTCAAACTTTACTATAAGGTTACAATAATCAAAACAGTCTGGTATTGGTACTAGTACAGGCACATAGACCAATGGAACAGGACAGAGATTCCAGAAGCAAAGCCTCAATTTCCCAACCAACTTATCTTTGACAAAGCCTCCAATAACAACCACTGAGGAGAGGAGAACCTATTCAGTAATGGTGCTAGGAAAACTGGCTGATCACATGCAGAAGACTGAAACAGGACCCTACCTATCACCATACACAAAAATTAACTCTAAATTGATCAAAGACCTAAACGTAAAAACCTCAAACTCTAAGAATCTTAGAAAATGTAGGAGACACCCTTATGGAAATTGGAACAGGCAACCAATTCCTGATGAAAACCCTAAGTGCCCAGGCCATAAGAAATAAGATAGACAAGTGGGACCTCATCAAACTGACAAGCTTCTGCAAAGCAAAAGAAACCATCAAGAGAGCGGGGAGACAACCCACAGAATGGGAACAAATATTTGCCAACTGTATATCTGACAAAGGCCTAACATCTAGGATCTACAAGGAACTCAAAAGTGCAGAAAGAAAAAAACAAACAGCCCTATTAAAAAGTGGGCAAAAGACAAGAACAGATACTTTTCAAAAGAAGATATACAGGCAGCCAACAGACACATGAAAAAGTGCTCAGACTCACTAATCATCAGAGAAGTGCAAATCAAAACCACACTGAGATACCACTTAATCCCAGTAAGAATGGCCATCATTAATAAAACACACAGCAACAGATCCTGGTGCGGATGCAGAGAAACAGGAACACTTCTACACTGCTAGTAAGAATGCAAACCAGTGCAACCTCTTTGGAAGACAGTGTGGTGGTTTCTGAAAGAATTAGAAACTGACCTTCCATATGATCCAGCAATCCCCCTATTGGGAATATACCCAGAGGAATTCAAATCATTCTACAAAAAGATACCTGCATACACATGTTTGTTGCAGCTCTTTTCTCAATAGCAAAAACATGGAACCAACCATGCTGCCGACTGAAGCTGGACTGGATTAAAAAAATGTGGTATATATACACAATAGAATATTATGCTCCCATAAAGAAGGACAAACATATGGACTTCGCAGTAACTTGGATGGATTTAGTCTATCATACTCAGTAATCTATCACAGAAACAAAGAACAGAGTACCATATGTTCTCACTTATAAGTGGGCCTTGAACAATTATCATAATATTATAAGAAAGGGATTGGCAGTAATGCAAAACTGCCAGGGGAGTGGAGGTAGGATTGGCAGTTGAGGGAAACTGCCAGAGGAGGGGCACACCTCATCAGCAAGGGTACCTGCATAATGAACATTTGCATACCTAACCCTGAAATGTACCCACGTCTTTAAAATAAAAAAAGAAAGAAAGAAATGTAAAACTTACTGCGTGAAAATGAGTAAGATAAAAGTTCCTTCCATGAGATTTATAATCTAGGGGTGTGTTATAAGGTGAGGCATGGAAACCAGAAATTATTTACCTTATAATACTGTACATGATTGGTTTTGACATCTTATGAATAAATACATTCTGTGCTTATTAAAAAAAAAAAGAAGTCACATCAGTCTAAACAGTGGAGTAGGGACTTCTGTGGGCTGTCTCTTTTTACAAACACTAAAAAACTTTTCAAAACCTGTCAGTATCAACCTTATCGGAACTCTGGAATATTCAAAGGTTTACAGCAACCAAAGTAAACCAGGAAAAACTTCACTGAAACAAGATACAATGTCTGTGTGGCTTGAACTTAAGTTAACTCCATTTTCCCTCCCCAGTGCAACAGCTGTCTTAAAGATGACTTGTGTTCCCACTGTGGGCATCCGTTTGACAGGGAGCACAGTGGACCTTATTCCTAAGGAACTGTGTTTGTTTTGGCCTGACTGGGATTTCCCTGAAGTACTATAAGTGGCCTCTCTTTGTTTTACCTACCTGGGTACTCTACCAGGACAGAGTGTTCACATGTTCCTCAAAATAACAAGTCAAATGCAAACAAGCTATTGCTGTGTAGGACAAAAAATAACAGTTGAGACAAATAACATACAAGATGAAAGTTTTGGCAGAAAAGCTGGGGAGTGAGATTTTGAGGGAGAAAGGACTTTGAAAAGTTTCTGTATATATGGGAACCTAGTTAGCCATATGCATGCTCAGAAAAACTTGGGAAGAATATGTTTTTACCTCTGGCTAGTCTTTGGTCTCAGTACAAGAAGGAAGTGAAGGCTAAGGCAGAGTTGCAAATGCTCTGACTAAGTACTGAAGGAGTTCCCTAACATAGCCAATCTACAAAGACCTTGAGATTTTTTTTGTTTGTTTTCTTTCTTTTCTACTACTTCTCTTTTGCATATCATATTATTCAAAATGTCTGGACAATTATGAAGCATATACAGAAAAAAAAGTATGGCCCACACAGGTAAAAGAAGAATGAATGGAAACTATCTCTGAGAAAACACAGACACTGGACTTTTTAGACAAGACTTTAAATCAACTGTCTTAAATATGTTCAAAGACCTGATGGAAATCATGGACAAAAAATGAAAGAAAACCGAAGAAAGAGGTCCTACCAAAGAGAGAAGATAATAAAGAGATATAAATTATCAAAAGAAACCAAACAGAATTTTGATCTGAAAAACACAGTAAATGAAATGAAAAAATCACTAGAGGGGTTCAACAACAAATTTGAGCTGACAGAAGTATCAGCGAACATGAAGACAGGTCAATGACATTATCCAGTCTGAGAAATAGAAAGAAGAAAAAAAGAATGAAGAAAAAAGAACAGAGTCTAAGGAACCTATGGAATGCCATCAAGTGAACCAACGTACACATAATAGGAGTCCCAGAAGAAGACAGAAAAAACATTTGAAGAAGACATAATGGTAGAAAATGCCCCAAATGTATTAAAGGACATTAATCTACACATCTAAAAAACTCCAAGTAAAATAAATTCAAAGAGATCCACACTAAGACATGAACTATAGAAAACCAAAGCTAGAGAATCTTGAAAGAAGCAAGAGAAAAGTGATTTATTACATACAAGTGATCCTCAATAAAATTAACAGTCAATTACCCATCAGAAACCCTGGAAGCCAGAAGGTAGTGAGATGACATACATAAAGTGCTGAAAGAAAGTATCTATGAAACAGGAATTTTATGTCTGGCAAAATCATCTTTCAAAAATGAAACAAAAATTAAGACATTCTGAGATAAAGAAATGTTTAGGGAGTTTGCTGCCAGTATACTGCCCTATAACATGTTAAAGGGAGTCCAGGCTGAAATAAAAGAATACTAAACAGAAACCCAAGCCACTTGAAGAAACAACAATCTCCAGTAGAGGTGACTACATAGGTAAATATAAAAGTCAATATTATTATATTATTGATATACAGTTTCCCTTTATTTCCTACATGAGTTAAAATACAAAAGCATTAAAAATTACAAATCTATGTTAATAGGCACAAAATGTATAAAGATGTAGATGTAATTTGTGACAATGACAAAGGAAAAGGACTGAGCTATATAGGAGCAGAGATTTTGTTTTTGTTTTTGTTTTTGTTTTGAGTTGGAGTCTCACTCTGTCACCCACACTGGAGTGCAGTGGCACACTCATGGTCACCGCAACCTCGACCTGCTGAGCTCAGGCAATCCTTTTGCCTCAGTCTTCCAAGCAGCTGGAACTACAGGCATGCACTACCATGTCTGGCATTTTTTTTTTAAACTTATTGTAGAGGTGAGGTCCCACAAAAGTTGCCCAGGCTGGTCTCGAACCCCAAGGTTCATACAATCCTCTTGCCTTGTTGCCCCAAAGTGCTGGAATTACAGGCTGAGTCACCAAGCCCAACCAGGAGCAGAGTTTTTGAATGTCACTGAAGCTAAGTTGATATTAATTCAAACTCAATCGTAATCAATTTAGGATGCTAATTATAATCTTCATCACAATCACTAAGAAAGCATCTAAAAAATACAATCAAAAGGAATGATAAGGGAATCAAGATTGTATGTTTAAAAAATTCCTACCGAAATTCCAGTAGCCTGTTTTGCCAAAATAGAAAAGCTGATCCTCAAATTCATGTGAAATTGTAAGAAATCTCAAAAAGCCAAAAGAAATTTGAAAAAGTTAGAAGAGTAACACATTTTGATTTCGAAACTTGCTACAAAATAGAAGCTGCAGTAATCAAAACAGTACAGTACCAGCATAAGGGCAGACACATAGATCAAGGGAATACGACTGAGAGTTCAGAAATAAACCCAAATGAATATAATGAATTGATTTTCAAAAAGGGTGCCAAGACAACTTGATGAGGAAAGAATAGTCTTTTTAAACACCATTACTGAGACAACTGGAAATTCACATGTAACAGAATTAAGGTGAACCCTTATCTCACAGCATATTTTAAAAATTTAAGTGCTAAAACTACAGAAGAGCTAAATTTAAGAGCTAAAGCTGCAGGGGCAAATCTTCATGATCTTGGATTTGGCAACAGTTTCTTAAATATGACATCAAAAGCACACGCAACAAAAGAAAAAATAGATAAGCTGGACTTCAAAATTGAAAACTTTCAAGCAGCAAAGGATACCATCAGAGAGAGAGAACATACAGAACATGAGAATATATTTGTAGTCCATATGTTATTATGATGCTATAATAATTAAGAAAGTGGTACTAAGAAATTAAGAGAGTGGTACTAAGAAAAGAAATAGACAAATTAACAAATGAAAGAAAACAGAAAGTCTATTAGATAGACCCAAATGCACACGGAAACAGAAAGGAAACAAAGGACCAATGAATGAAATAGAAAAAAAACACAGCATTCTATATAAAGAAAATTGAACTTGGATTTCCTCCTAACATCATACTCAAAACTCAACTTAGGATGGGTTATAGATTCAAAACTTAAGAAGGGTTATAGATTTAAATGTCAAGCAAAACCTTGAAATATATTTTTTAAAGGTATTACTTTGATCATGGAATAGAAACAAAAAGTTCTAACTCTAAGACTGTTAAATTTCAAACTCTAAAAAGAACTATGAAATCAGCTATATTACAATTAGGAACCCTGTTTATCAAAAAATCCTTTTAAGTATATATGTGATTGATTTATTTTTTAGTGTACCATTTTGATTCCCTCCTCATTTCTTTTTCTGTAATTTTTTAGTGGTTACCATGGGGACTACAGTTAACATCCTAAATTTATAACTGTCTAGTTTGAATTGATACCAACTTAGCTTCAAAAGCAATAGCTTTTATCATTTGACACCCAACTGGCAGGAATATAAATTGGTACAACTCCTGCGGAGAATAAGCTGGCAACAGCCATCAAAATTATAAACATATACACTCTTTGACCCACTTTAAAATATTTATTCTACAAATATACCAGTACAATAGCAATCAGCAAAAAAGCACAGATAGAAGTTTTATTTGTACTAGCATAAGATTATAAACAACCAAAATGTCTATCAATAATGGAAGTTGGTTAAATAAATTGTGCTGGCCGGGCGAGAGGATTACCTGAGTTCAGGGATTCGAGACCAGCCTGGGCAACTTGGTGAGACTTCGTTTCTACAATAAATAAAAAAATTAGCCAGGTGTGGTAGTGCACGCCTGTAGTTCCAGCTACTTGGACAGCAGAGGCAGAAGGATCACCTGAGCCCAGCAAGTCGAGGCTGTAGTGGCCGTGAGTGTGCCACTACATAACAGCCTAGGTGACAGAGTGAGACTCCAACTCAAAAAATTAATTAATAAATAATAATAATAATAAATTGTGCTAAGTGCATACAATTTATAATAATAATAATAATAATAATAAATTGTGCTAAGTCCATAAACTTACATAGTATGAGCCTATAAGCAAGTATAAGTAAGCTCTCTTTATTGTATGTAAAAATCCCTAAGGTATATTGGTTAGTGAAAAAAGCAAGATGCAGAATAATGTATTTACCAAACTGTCTTTGAGTAATAAAAGGTGAGTGGGGAGGACTAAGCCTGTGTGTGGGCAGGGCATATATGGATATCTCTGTAACTTCCTCTCAATTTTGCTATGAACTTTAAATTGTTCTACAAAAAGTCTTACAAAACTAAAAGATAAAAATAAATTTTCAAAGAGGGAGACTACTTGCATAAACAAACTCTACAAAGATGTATAAGAAACCAAGAGCCAAAAGAGCGCTTGTTATCGAGAGAAAGTAGTGCTGGACAATGAGGTCAGATTCAAATATAAGAGGAAGACTTTTCATTATAATCATTAAAAAATGGTTTGGTCTTTGAACCAAGTAAATACACTACCTATTCAAAAAATAAAAGATGGTTTAAAACAGAAAAAAGAAAAAACTGGTAGAACTTTTTCTAGACTTGCTTGTGAATATGTGGCATACCCTTTCCCTATAATATATCACAAATAACTTTCACAGTCAAATATAGTTCACCTTCATTCTTTTATAGGAACACATAATACTCTACTGTATGAATTTACCATAATTTAACAAATCATCTATTGTCAGACATTTAATCTGCTTCCATTTGACACTGCCAAACAATGCTGCACTAAATTCCTTTGTACACACCTATTTGTACACTTAGCCAATTAGTTCATAAAGGTAAATTACTAAAAGTAGAAGTGCTGAATTGACAGTAATTACATTTCACTTTTTTTTTTCTTTTTTAGTTGGAGTCTCACTCTGTCGCCCAGAATGGAGTGCAGTGGCTGCTCCTGGCCACTGCAGCCTCAATCTGCTGGGCTCCGGCGATCCTTCTGCCTCAGCCTTCTGAGTAGCTGGAATTACAGGCGCGCGCTACCACGCCTGGCTGATTTTTTGATTTATTGTAGAGATGAGGTCTCACTGCCCAGGCGGGTCTCGAACCCGCGGGCTCAGGCAATCTACTCACCTCAGCCTCCCACATTTCACGTTTTTACACATCCTGTGAGACTGTCTCCTCCAGCTGCACTAACGGTGGGTGAATGAGCATACCCATTCCCTGCACACACTCACCAATCACTACCTAGTATCATTCCTTTCTTTTAAATTATTTTAATTTTTATTTATTTGAGTTGGGGTATCACTGTCGCACAGGTTGGAGTACAGCAGCATGATCATGGCTCACTCCAGCCTTGACCTCCTGGGCTCAGGAGATCCTCCACCTCAGCATCCAGAGTAGCTGGAACTATAGGTATGTTTCACCACAGCCCACTAAATTTTTTTAAATTTTTTTGTAGAGATAAGGTCTTGCTGTGTTGCCCCGAGCTAGTCTCAAACTCCTGGGCTCAAGCAATCCACCTGCTTCAGTATCCCAAAGTGCTGGGATCACAGGCATGAGACACTGTGCCTGGCCATTTCTTTTCATCTTTATTTATGCTATCATCTTACTTTAAGTTTGCATTTCTTTAATTAATAATGAGGTTCTTATATTTATTGGCTATCTGAATTTCTCTTTATGAGTTTCTTTTTTCATGTCTTCAGTTTATTTTTTCCAGTGGTATGTTGTTATTTTTCTTTTTGTTTTTTTGAGTTTGGAGTCTCACTCTGTCACCCAGACTGGAGTACAGTGGCCGCTCCCGGCCACCACAGCCTCGACCTGCGGGCTCCGGTGATCCTTCCGCCTCAGCCTTCCAAGTAGCTGGAACTACAGGTGCGCGCTACCACGCCTGGCTAATTTTTGATTTATTGTAGAGATGAGGTCTCGCTGCCCAGGTGGGTCTCGAACCCGCGGGTTCAGGCAATCCACTCACCTCAGCCTCCCAAAGGCACGGGATTACAGGCTGAGCCACCGAGCCCAGCTGTGAATATTCTAAGCAGAGAAATTTTAAATGATTTCTTTCTATTAAGAGGGATTTTTGAAAAGAGGGCTTCAGTAAAACAGAAAGGAGGAGATATGTAAACAAAATCAGGATGGTTGTCCTATAATTCCTCTCCTGCCCCAAGTCTATCTGTGCTCTTGTCCATCCCCAGTAGATCTTAAAGAGAAGCTGCCTGTCTGTCCCCACTTTCCTGACTACACTGATGGTTCATGTAACTCAGGTGAAGCCAACCAGAATGGTCCCCCCCACAAGGTTTTTATTTCTGGTCGGAGGAGAGATAAGCTCCTTTCCTCTCTGGTTGTAAAACTATAAGAATATGGACCTGTGGCTGCCAGCAACCATGCAACCTAGTGAGGAGAGAAGCCTTCTGAGAGATTAAATAGACACGCAAGGAGAAGAAAAGGTGAGAAATGAATGTAAAATGCTAATGAGGGTCAAGGTCCTGCCTATAGCTGCCTCCAAGGTCAGTTGAACCCTACTCTTCCCGTGGTGTAGGTCCATGTGTTAGAAAATTCTCTTTTCTACTTCAGCTGATCTGAATTAGGACTCTGCTACTTGAAACTAAGTCATGGGTGTTAGACTATGGGCTTGTAGAAGCCCTGAGAAGTCTCCCAAGGTTTTCCTTAAATATAAAGAAAAGCAAATGTTCAAATAAGAAATTATATTTCTTCTTTGAGATAAATATACTTAAGTTATCCCAAGAATATATTAGACTCCTTTTAAACTTCATTATTTTAGTTGAAGGGCACTGTTATTTACAGAAATTAAAGCTAAAACCTATATATCATTTTTTAAATGCTGCAAAATCTATAAATATTAAATATACCTTACTTTATAAATATTTAAATGAAATGCGCCAGCTTTGTTGTGTTCCTTCTGACTTCTTGTAGTCATGCATGCCTGCAGAGGTATAACAAACTACTGAGCTTATTCTGCCCTAAACATACCCCCACACAGTGCATGTGGTATCACAAAAGATATTCCTAGCACCTGCAGACTTAAACAGCCTTCTTGTAGGAATCTTAGAACAGCCTACTTCTTGAACTTCTACTCACATTCTATTTTTTTAACAAGAAATCAATTAACATCTAATCAAACCTCTAATTTAAGAAGCTTATGAAAAGGAATTTTGATTGACTAACATATCCAAATATACTCCTCCTCCCCAAATACAGGACATCCCAGTAGAAGACAACACTGTTCTACTCAGCAAGACAAGCAGGAACCAAAACTCATAGAGAAACAAGCTACCAAAATAGAGCCAGTGAGCTCTGTCCAAGTGTTCAATTTCAATGAATCAAGAAGACCCATTTCACTTTCAAGGAATCAAAAAGATCCAGGGTCCAGAAAGGGAAAGACTCAGCTTTTGCAGGAATACAGTGGTCCTGACCACATAAATTCAGCTTCACTGGGAGCAGAAGGAAGAGAAATAAACAAGTAAAAGAGGAATGGGCAATCCATTAGTTTATAATAGCAAGGCTCCCATTCTCACTTCTCAGAAATAATTCATGAAAATATGGCATTAGGATGCAAGCTCTTACCTACAGAAGGCTGGAACTGTGATGGAGCTGGTAGTGAAATATTTGGTACTGAAAGTGTGAAGACCTCTGCTGGGGACTGAACAGAGGGAGTATCTTCTGCTGGTGGTGTGAAATCTATCTCATCATCAAAATTATCTTCAAATTCCTAAAAGAGACCAAGTATTAAAAACTACTGGTTAACACTTAAGAGAGAGACACATTTATTCACTCATTTGGAACTCGCTGCCATATTCTTTTTTCCAATTTGTACATTAAGTAAAAAGCATATACTGTGTTCCTCAACTCCAAATAGCAGAATAAATAAGATGTGAAAATAAATTACATAGATTTTATGTAACTTTTTAAACAGTTTGAAGTTAAAAGCAAAATTTTCTGAAGTGACCATGGAATTTGACATGTAAATATTCTTCTAGGCTCAAAAGTCTACTTTTAAATTATTACATTTTAAGCAATTCTTGTAAAGTTATTATTCCACAAATATCTTTGCAAACAATTAAAATAAATTGATTTTATTTTAAAATAGTATATGCATTTCTAATTGCAATGTGATTTCTATCAAACTAAGGAAAGTTGAAAGACTCACATAAGATATTTTTAAGCAAGTCCTATTTCTCTGGAAAGAGCAGTAATGGAGACATTACTAAACTGAGCAGAAAAATCATCAGGATCTGAACCACAAAGGTCAGTATAAAACTGTGTAGCATGTAAGAGTAATTAATACAGAAGGACATCTGGCTTTCTAAAGACGACAACTTCAAAATTAAAGATGCAACAATAAGGCCGTAGAAACCTTTTAAGTTACTCTGTTGGCTAGAAAGCTTCCCAGCTCTTCCTGTCATCATTCTAGTAAGTTGGGTGTGTTTTGTTAATTTACCACAGATACAGCTGATTATCAAGTCATTTGTTCAGATAATTACCAAGTATTACCCCTCTAGGCATCATAACAGAAGCTGGGAACAGATCAGCAAACAAGAATGAACAGTCTATGAACATCTTTCATTTTCCTCTTCTAGCACCTCTCCTTTGTACCCACCCAATACAAGGAAGAAACTAAAAGTTATAAGGGCGCGGTGGCACATGCCTATAATCCCAGCACTTTGGGAGGCAGAGGCAAAAGATTTGCCTAAGTCCAGGGGTTTGAGATCAGCCTGGGCAACTTGGCGAGATCTTGTATCTACAATAAATCAAAAAATTAGCTGGGCATGGTGGCGCAGGTCTGTGGGTCCAGCTACTTGAAAGGTTGAGATGGAAGGATCACCTGAGCCCACCAGGTCGAGGCTGCGGTGGCTGTGAATGTGCCACAGCACTCCAGCCTAGGTGACAGTGAGACTCTGACTCAAAAAACAAAACAAAACAAAACAAAACAAAAAAACAAAGATAAAAGTTATAAGTGCTAGGGTTAGATTTCCTCAACACTTATGTTTTCACATGCAAGTAAGAAGACATTATTCTCATACAAAGGAGGACTCCCAAAAAACTGGAATTTATTTGCAAAAAATTGTGTATCTATTCTAACATGTTTAAACTTCAGTCCTCTTCAAAGTACTCTCCATTTGATGCAATACACCTATTGAGATCCTTTTTCCACTGTTTAAACAGTTTTTGAACTTGCCAATTTTGATGTCTTAGTGTTTCTGCCGTTTTTTGTTTCACCTCTTCCATATTGGCAAAACGTTTCCCTTTGAGGAATCTTTTCATTGGGGAAACAAAAATAAGTTGCTCAGGGTGAGAACAGGTGAATACAGAGGGTAGGGCATGAGGGTTATGCTGGTTTTGGTGTGGGCAGGTGGATTGTCACAGTGGAAGAACCGATCACCTGTTTGCAACAACTTGGGATGTTTCTTCTGCAAATTGTGACACAACCTTCTCAAAACTTCCAGATAAAAACTGATGGACTGTCTGATCCAGAGGAACAAATTCTGAGTGTACTACAAGGGGCCTTCCAGAAGATAATTCTGTTTTTTGGGGGGGTCCCTCTAGTATATGTTCTTGAATGCACTACATTTAGGACATTATTTGGGTACTAGAGACTCAGAAGGGGGTGGAGAAAGGGCTGGAAAGACAAAAAAATCACCTATTGGGTACAACATGTGCAGATGGGGTAGAGGGTATACAAAAAACCCAGACCAAAAATTATTTGTACCCCCTAAAGCTATTGAAATAAAAAAAAGGACATTATTGCTATTTGTATGAAAGAGGGAGGCAGCAGGAAAAATGAGGTACCGTAACTTCCATCTGAGAAGGTGCTTCTGAGAAGAAGAAATTATTCAATTTTCCTTTTGGACATTCCTAAAGATTCTCTCATTAAAAAGGCTTTGTTGGGCCGGGCATGGTGGCTCAAGCCTGTAATACCAGTACTTTGGGAGGCTGAGGTGAGAGGACTGCTTGAGCCCACGGGTTTGAGACCAGACTGGGCAACTTGGCGAGAACTCATGTCTACAATAAATCAAAAAATTAGTTGGGTATGGTAGCATGTGTCTGTAGAGCTGGCTACTTGGAAGGCTGAGGTGGAAGGATCACCTGAGCCCAGTAGGTCAAGGTTGCAGTGGCCAAGAGCGTGCCACTACACTCAGTCTGGGCAACAGAGTGAGACTCCAACTCAAAAAAAAAAAAAAAAAAAAAAAAAGACTTTGTCCATTGCTTCTATCTTAAAAATGCCACTTAAAAGTTGGTAGTAGCATGACATACTACTAGAGATGCCAGCAGGTGATTCTAAAGATTGAGCGAGGTAATACAGTATAAAAATAAAAAAATGAGATAAGACTGGGTCACTTTAAAGTTATCGACCTGTTGGTCACAGGCGATCCTTCCACCTCAGCCTTCCACGTAGCTGGAACTACAGGCATACGCTACCACACCCTGCTAATTTTTTGATTCATTGTAGAGATGAGGTCTCGCCAAGTTGCCCAGGCTGTTCCCAAACCCGTGGGTGAACGTGGGCAAGTCACTTATTTTACCAGGTCAGCTTTCTGGTCTACAAAATGACTTCCACAGGACCATCAGCTCTAAAATTGCATAGCTCTAAACCTAAAGGAAGTCAACAAATCACAGATGGTAACACACTTATTCAGTTGTAGATTCTAGAGTCAGAGAGGGTCCTCTAATACACCATAATAAAAATCGTTGATTAACACACTGTATCAGAATCACCCACATCAGAATTGCCTGACAAGACAGATTCCTGGGAGTCACCTTGAATCTGCATCATAATAAATTTCCACATTCAATAGTGAGATTCAAAAAGGTTAAAATGATCTAAGGCAAGAATGAGGTAACGTGAAATTTGAGGTAGAGACTGGGTTTCAGTATCAGCAACACTTATCAGACTTTATCTTTGTCCTGAAATGGCCAGGTTTCTGTGTAAAGTCCCGGAGCAAGACTGACAGGGGACACAGATCTTTTACCTACAATTGTATCCCAAGAAGTGTAGTGATTAGATTCCCTCAGAAATACCTGTAGTAATTCTAAGGCCTAGGGATTGATACTGTGAATAATCCCTTCAGGTTTGGGGCAAAATCTTAAGAAAATGGCCTACGTTAATGAGTCTTCCTACCACCTTCCTGTGCTCAGCCTTCTGCGAGTGCTGTCATGCGAGTGCTGAGACAAGAGGACAACACCTCCCCTAGTCACAAGATAAAGAGAATGCGCAATAAAAACAGGTGTGAAGCTCTAGAAAGCAGGTCCCCATGCCTAGTGAAGACAACTTTCCTTTTTTTCCCAGTGTGGACTCAGGGCCAGCCCTTGCAGTTAGTAGGGCTCTAATTAACATTTTCTCTGTGTGTATGCATTCCTTCTTTTTTCTTTTTTCCACATATTCCTTTTTAACAAGTACTTACGGAGCCTTAATACACACCAGCAGGCATACAGCAAGTTTTAGAGCATGACTTCTCAGTTGGTTTACTGGTAGATTCCACCCATCTGCTGCTACAACCCAGTCCTTCTTTATTATCCCTTCCTGGGCAGGATTTTACAATCCGCACTCCAGGTTTCAAAGCTCTTCCTCATAAACAAAACACACTGGGGGATCCCTTTGCCTCAGTAATCTGAACAATCGCAAATTCACCAACCGACATAAGTTTGGGGAAAAAAAAAACAGAACCAGACTGCTGTTTCTCATAGGCCTTATGGCAAGTAAAGTCAGTCATCATGCTTTCTTCCTCACTTAAGCAAAAACTTAAACTCACCACAGGCAAGTGGTTATTGGGTAGGCAAACTACAGCCATCAAAATGCCTAGTTTTCTTTTGTTTTTTTCATTTACGTCTTTGGATTTTTTTTTTCCTCAAATTCTTGTGTTGAGGCTGACTTTCAACAGATCGCAGTGAGGGAACTATTCTATTACATAAAGAACCCTGACCCAGAATCAAGTTGTCAGGCAGGTGAGACTGTTTTTGTAAATAAAGTTTTACTGGCACAAAGCCATGACCGTTTGTTAACACAGGCTCTCACTGATGTGTTACAACGGCAGAGTTGGCAGTTGGGGTGCTGTGACAGAGACTGTATGACCCACAATATTTACTATTCACTATGGCAGTAAATTGTTCCTGTCTAGCCCTTACCAAAAAAGTGTGCCAACACCCGCTCCCAAGAGACTGTGATATACAGTCATTCTACTGATAAACACATCAGTACTACCATCTGTACTCACCTTAAAGTCTATTTCTGGGTCCTTACAGCAAGATACACAGTTTGCAATTAACACTATTAATATCATTAAACTGCACACAGATAGGATCACAAAAGATGAGGAAACTTCAGCAGCAGGTGCCTCCTCTGGAAAGAGACATAAATAATATTAAAAACATGTTCATTCTAAAATCAGCTTTAATTAGTGAACCAATATATTTCACTCTAGATACAAGTGGGACCAAGTTTATTAAAGAATGACTGCTGAACTGCTCAAGATAAAGCTGATAACCAATCCAAGATAAGAAGCTGTTATTATTGTTATTGCTGAAACAATCTTTGGTTTACAGAAGAGCTGAAGAGACAATACAGAGAGTTCTCATAAACCCTTCACATGGCCAGATGCAATGGATCATGCCTATAATCCTAGCACTTTGGAAGGCTGAAGTGAGAGGACTGCCTGAGTCCACAGGTTCAAGACTGACCTGGGCAACTTGGCAAGATCTCATCTCTACAATAAAACAAAAAATTAGCCAGGTGTGGTGGTGCACACCTGCAGTGTTCCAGTTACTTGGAAGGCGGAAGTGGAAGGATCACCTGAGTCCAGCAGGTAGAGGCTGAGGTGGTTGTGAGCATGCCACTGCACTCCAACCTGAGTGGCAGAATGAGACTCCAACTCAAAAAACCCCTTCACCCAGTTTCCAATAATATTAACATCTTCTATGACCACAGCACATACATCAAAACTAGGACAATACTACTGATACAATACTATTAACGAAACTTCAGACTTATTTGGATTTCACTGTCTTTTCCACTGAAGTCCTTCCTCTTTTCCAGGATTCAATCCAGGCTACCAATGTTGCATTTAATTATGTCCCCCTATTCTCCTCCAATCTCTGGCAGTTTCTCAGTCTTTTCTCGTGTTTCATAACTTTGACATTTTTTGAAGAGTACTGGTCAGTTACTGTGTGGTATATGGGTGGTCTGATGTGTTCTCAGGATTAGACTTGAATTTACAGATATTTGGGAAGAACCTAGAACTCTACTGAGATGAACTGCACCCCCTCTTTGCATCACATCAAGGGCACATGACTTATTCCTGGCAAGGTGACCTTTGATCACGTGGTCAGGCAGTTCCCTCCAGGACTCACCACTGCAGTCGCCACTTTTCCCTTCCTATGCTCTGTTCCTTAAGAGTGAGACCAGGGTCTAATGCATGTACACAAGGAAGGGAAGTAAGCTGTACTTCTTGAAGAGAGGAATGCTAACAAGTCTAGACACAAGTTAAAAACACTACAGTAATTCGTAACTACTGACAGTGCCAAAAAAATGTATACACATTTTAAGAGATGTTATCTATGTATTATTTTTCCAAGTTGAATTGAATTATGGTAGCAGTGTAGTATTCACTCAAACGATGGCATTAATCAAATGAATGCTAGTGTTACATGTGACAGGCAGAAGAGTCAAAGAAAATGGAGGAAGCACAGTTATCATTTGAGAAGCATAAGACCACTTTGAAGTGGTATTTGAAATTAGAGAACATTGTGGAAGTATAATGGCAATGGAGGCGTGAGTATGCAACAGAAACTCCAACACACCTAACAACTGCACACATTCATGGTAAGTTTGAGACCCATGGTACTGTGTGTGATGTGCACAAGGGAAGATCCAAGAGGCAGTAAGTCTTGCAGTAGTTCACAGTAATCAGAAGTGTTTGGAGCTGGGCTTGGTGGCTCAGCCTATAATTCCACACTTTGGGAGGCTGAGGTGAGTGGACTGCCTGAGCCTGAGGGTTCGAGACCCGCCTGGGCAGCTTGGTGAGACCTCATCTCTACGAAAAATCAAAAAATTAGCCGGGCGTGGTAGCGCACGCATGTAGTTCCAGCAACTTGGAAGGCTGAGGCGGAAGGATCCCCGGAGCCCAGCAGGTCGAGGCTGCATTGGCCGGGAGCGGCCACTGTACTCCAGTCTGGGCGACAGAGTGAGACTCCAACTCAAAAAAAAAAAGAAGTGTTTGGCTGCCAAAGGTAACCACTTTGAGCACCTCTTGTAACTGTAGAAGTCAAATGTGACTTGTATTCATCTTTTATCAGTATATAGTGAGTATTACAATTTTAATACAGTTATTTCCTCTCTTAAAATGTGTATACATTTTTGGCACCCTCTGTATTTGCAGTGAGATACTTTGAGCCAATGCAAATGCCCTGTTTCTCTTTAAAGTTTTACACACCAATTTTCTCATTTGTGAGTGAATGGCAATAGCAATTTAATTCTGTGATGTTTTAACAGTGATTTTCTACTTCTCTCCTAATTCTTCTGTGAGGAAGATTTGTCCTTTCTCCTCCACATATTTACTTTATTCAGTCATTTAAATAGTTATGAACTCACGGATGTTATTCTCTGGGTTATAATCCAATGTTATCATCATTCATTTTATGGCTCAAATGGTTCCAGCGTTGCCCGCTGGAAGCTCTTTCAAGCTGACTATTGGATCTTTTTCATATGCTCTATTTTTTTTTCAATGCTTCCTTACTTTTGGCACTACAGGAAGCTCCAGGCTCCTCTTATTTTCCCTACTGTGGTTCTGGAATCAGCATTTCCCCAGGGAGCTGTAGTCATAACAAGGAGCTTTTCTAACAGAAGTCTGCAATCTATAGTCTGTGGACTGTAGTTGCATGGAGCCCTGCCCTGCCAGCTAAGAATGATTTTTTATATCCTTAAGGGGCTATTAAAAAAAAAAAGCAGCCGGGCTCGGTGGCTCAGCCTGTAATCCCGCGCCTTTGGGAGGCTGAGTTGAGTGGATTGCCTGAGCCCACGGGTTCGAGACCCGCCTGGGCAGCAAGACCTCATCTCTACAATAAATCAAAAAATTAGCCAGGCGTGATAGCGCATGCCTGTAATTCCGTCTACTTGGAAGGCTGA